>NW_020955471.1:145109-181745 GCF_003031625.1 Empidonax traillii | reverse complement strand
TCTTCTGGACTGTTGAATCCATGACCATCTGAAGCAGCTCTACAGATTTCTATTGCCTTCAGATAGAGTTTTCACTTTGGATAGCCAGGATTGGGGAAGATTTTGGTGGCTAAGAACATCAGGAATAGGGCTAACTGGGGCTCTGTCAGTGACAGTCAACAACATTTACATTAAATAAGTGCAGTTGGCTGGAGCAAGTCTTACCTAAACAGTATTTAACGAGCACATACACAGTTCAGATCACTGTTGTGTGCTGCTACAAAGTATTTTATGAACATGTTAGAAGGAATGTTTGTTAAAAAAATATACATTTCTCTAGAGTAAAGAAAGTTCCTGAAGCTCATTTTGAAACTGCATGGAAAATATTTTAGGGGGTTTTCTGCATCCTTGAGCCACTTTCAGTACCTGTTTGAGAAAACATAATTTCAAACTCAGTTCCATTGCTGCCTGTAGACCAGACTACAAAGTGAACATGCTTGTTTTTAATATCTGCAAATTAGATGGAGCAATGACTCAGCATGAAGTCATAGGCAGCAAACATTTCTCCTCCAAGATGTGTTTCTAACAAGCAATCAAAAAGAAATGACATAAGCAAAGAGAAGAAATTAATCAAGCTCTCACTTCATATAGACTGGGATTCTTCCGCTTTAGTATTCTTATTACTTTTTTTTTTGCCTGCAAGTACCCGATAAATATAAGAGGAAGTTAAATTATTTTCCCCCCATAAAGCTAGGATAGAAGACACTTTAAAGTTGCTTTTGTTTTTAATGAAGATAAATAGTTTGTGTCTGTTAAAAGGCCACCCATGCAGATTCTTAAATATAAGACTCATCTTTACTTCCAATGAAGCTTTAAGTAACTCAAGTATTTGTAGAGGTATTGGGTAAGCTGAAAAAAGTTTCCTATAGCAACCTGCTGAACAGTTCTCAATTATATCAATAGTCACAGAACATTATAGAATATGCTGTGTATTATAGTTTGGAAAGTGCATTTGTGATTTTCCTGCTATGTTGCTTTCATATTATATAAGAGATGAGAGCATAATCCTGTGTCTCTTCTTCTCATTTAGGTAAACATCATTCTTTGTGCTAGCAAATGGAAAGCATTCAGATATATACTGTTGAAGACAATGCTTTGAGACTGCAAATGTGATTTGGTTCAGTAATGGTATTGTTGTTACTTGTTACTGTGACAACAGGGCTGCAATGCTTTCTGAATGGTAGTAAATCTTTTAATTTTCAGTATTTAGAAAGTAGATACCCTTGGGTTCTTTACTAGTTGTATCAAAAGTCTAGGTGAGTATTTTCTGTGTGTGAATCTTCCCAGTTGACTCTCATGGGAATAAGATGTCATTGTGCAACTGTAGGGAGCCTTTCATCTCACTGAGTTGCAAGCGAAATCTTCAAGGTACGAAGTCAGCCACGGAGGTTCATTGTGTGTAGGATAGTAAGACAATACCAGACCTAAGACCTTTGAAAAGAAGAGTGCTTCAGTCCGTTCTGTTCCAGCCAAAGCAGGATCCAGTCCAACAATACTGGTACATTTCTATAGTTTCAGTCAGAATTCAAAGTAAACAGAAACACACATAATTTTATAAAGCCATGGGCACTCTTTTTACATTAAAGATTCCAGTGTTTGACATTAGTAAACTTGTTCACAAACATGGCTAAATTAACTACACATAGTGTAAAATATTCTCTAAATCCATATCCCTTTCTATTCAACCATAAACAGAGGCAAAGAAAGAGACATGTGAAGACTCTAAACTTCAGAGATGTTTTAACAAAATGCTGGTTAGCATGGATATCCCTCCAGACGTGAAGTGCATTAGGAGGAGTAGATTATAGAGGGATGGCTGTCAAACACAAATTTTCATCCTGATATAATTTCCCACTGCTCCACTTACAGCAGTCTGGAATATAAAACAAGTTTGATCAAAGCCATGCTCAAATGCAATTTCCACTTAAGTCAGTCGGAATTTTTGCTTGAACAGGAAGTACAGGACTTAGTACAGGATTTCATAGACATGATTTATTTTAGTGGGAAGTTTGATAGTAAGTGTAATGACAAACAAAGGGGAAATAAGTTGGGATAGAGGATTTGTAAGAAAGTTCCTGTGTTTGCATAAAAAAAAAAAATCCCAGATACTTTTAAACTTTTTTTATCTTGTAACACCTGTGTTGTAATAATCAAAAACAATGTTGCATTATAAAGTTAGCTCCTTTAAATTTTTTCTTCTTCCCCTATTATTCACATTTCTTTTTCCGGTTCTTATTATCTTGCCCCAATGGGGATTTTCTTTTAACTTTGTTTTAATAGTTTGTGTGTGTACATGAAAAGACCACTGACCTTTTACTGACTTGTGAGTCACAGGATTAATAGCTGTGCATATGACCTTCTGAAAATAGTGGAAAAAATTTCCTTAACCTGCTTTTCATGTGAACAAACGGTAAAAATCCTACTATGTATTTTTTTTTCCACATTTATCACAGTGGATTGCTTCTCTTTTATAATTTTCTGAGATATTCAAGCTGTATATTTTGATTAATAATCTCTAGAGTTATACAGATAATAATATAGGTAATAATATAGTCATACATTCTATGTTGGTTTTAAAATGCAACTATTTTTGAGGATGTAGTCTATAATTGAAGTTATTTGGAATTGGCTGGTTAAGGTCAGTCTCTAAACTCATCATCTTCACTCATGTGAATAGTTTCAGTAAAATATCATAAGATATACAGATCCAGTCATTACGGGGGTCATGCTGGTAGAAGCACTACAAAATGAGGGAGAGGATCTTGCAATTATGGAGGAACAAGTTGGTTATGGCTTTGCTCTGTAATCCACCCAACAAATGCCAAAACCAACATTAGGACTTGGGATTTGTCTCACACAGTGACCCCTAGGGTAAAGCAGATTAGTGAAAAATTTTCAGAAATAATTCCTGATTTTAGAAGTTACAACTACCAGTACCTTTCTCTGAAATACATGGGAACTAAAAACTTCATCCCCAAGATGTCACCAGTTTCAGATCCCCACACAGAGACATACAGAAGTGGAAGTCACTTTGGGTAAATTCTTAACCTCTGTGTCTCTGAAACCATTCCATGTAACAAGTAGAGGTTATGAAAAGTGAGAAGAATGGGGAGATATCACGGGAGAAAGATATCTGGTAGTGACATTTGCTGCAGACAAAAAGAAAATAAGGAAAAAAGGAGACACAAATAGCAAGGAGATGTTTAGGCTCAATAGAAAGGGGAGCAGAGTGGTAAAAACGTCACTTTCCAGATGGAACAAAACTCAGTCTTTTTCAACATACATTTTTCAGGTGCATTATTTAGCCTACAGAGAGTACTCCAGTAGTACATTACCCTATGTACTGTCTGGAACTGGGTGTATAAATTAATATTTATTTGCATGTTATTTTATTTTTGACCCTTCTTACATTGTTTTCATTATTTACTGAAAACCAGACTTCATGTGAGTCAGATTTGCTGACAGCATGGGGGTATGTTTACCAAGGAAGTGTATCCCTTAGCAACAGAATGCAAGTTAGGGTTCTTCAAAACTTCTCTATTCATATTTTCTCTCATTGTTAATAGGTCTTTACAGAGAAATTGGTTCACACTGGCTTAATTTTGAGTGCTTTAGACAAAAATGTTAGTTAGGTTTAATTAGACAATTTTGAGAGTTTCATTTGCCACCAGACAGTGAAAATTATATACAGTTATATCAATTGTTCCAAAGGTAGAGACCTCCTCAGGAAAAAGGTAAGGGGAAAGAACTATTTTTGTAGATATGAACTAATCTACTAAATAACATATGAACTGTAGACAGGGTACATTCTAATTTAATTTGTCTTCGTATGGTTTGCCTTAGTCAGATTTAGACATTAAGAAAGAGGTTGCCCTGTCAGATGTATCAGTTAAATGATTTTACCCAGAAAATATTTTAACACTACAGGAGTTACAGCAACTGGGTATAATATCCTTCAGTGCCTGTTTTACTTCAGGCATACAGTGACACTCAGGTGGCAGTTAGAAGCAGGCATGCCACGGGCTCTCAGGTCTTACATCCTGAGATACTGTACACCTTTCTTTAAGTGACCCACTCCACTTGACTCCCCGTGGTTGTCACCACCACCCTTCCATCCCTTCCACAGCCTCCTCTTCTTACATGAATTCTGGCAAAGCTGATGGATCCTGACAGCAAAGGACAAGAGACCTAGTTTCCACTGGTGCCCATCTCCCAGAAGGTGGCCCAAGGCAAGTTGATCTAAGAGTATTTCCATACATTTGCCATGCAAGGCAGGGGGTGCTAGCACCAAAGACTCACCCCTCAAGCTTGCTTGGCTTTAGATATTCTGTGTTTTCACATTGATGATGACTGACTAACCCCAGACCACTTCCCTCTATTCATATTTATTGCACTCATAACCCAAAATCTCAGGTACATGTTTAATGAAAAAAAACCACTCCTAGTAAGCTAAAGAAAAGTAGTCTTTATCTAAGAATATTGCTTAGGTAAATGAAGCACATTGTGTATTCTGACTTCAGATCTTTCTTCAAGTATCTTTTCTGTGTTGTTGATTCAGTGAATTCTTCATTTATTTTCTGGCAGTTTTCCTGAAAGGAAAGCCAAGGAACATCATCTGAATAAATAATTGTAGTTTACTTTGGCAATATCTTGTAACAGCTCAAGTGGTCAGGTATTTTATTTTTTAACTGAAGCACCCTATCATCTTGGAATCTGTCCACCAGCTTTCTGCCACTTCACATAACTTACATGTTTCAGTCTACTACCTGACCATATTTTTTGCAGATAATGCAGAGGACTTAGAGCTAAATGTTGTTCTTTCTAGTTTAGGATGTCTGTCTTAAAAACCATAAACCTAGCATTAGAATCATAGAATCATAGATTCTAAATCATGATTTGAGTTGAAATGGACTTAGTGATCATCTGTTTCTAACCCCGTTTGTTAGAAATAGTAGTGTCTTTGAGGTACCATGAAGAATGCGGCTGATTTATCCACAGGCATTATTATCTTTCTGGCAAATCTGTAAGTGATTTCAATGGAACACTTTTAAAAATAATAGGAAAAGGAATGAAGCCATAATCCTATGTATTCAAGTAGTTTTCTGTAAAAGAATCCTCCCAAAAATATCAGATTTGAGCAAGCCTTGACCCAGAATACTGATTTATAAATGTACTTCATCTAAACTTAAAAAAAATACCTCCAGCAAAAACTGAGAAACATTTCCATTACAATTTCTTTTTAATTAAGAAAAGATTTAATTAAAAAATTAAGTAGACTTTTTTGTTTATTTATGTGTCAGTGTCATAAGTACCTTTACCTATTTGTAAAGGTAATGATGACAGACAATTAAATAAGCAACAATTGCATAGGAACAAATAAATGTAGGCTGAAAATCTGCTCTGCTGCACCTCAGTGCTCAAGATACTCTTGAAGAAGATGGTTGTTCTCAGTTCCAGTTTTGGCTTCTGACATCTGTGGATTTTACCTGGACCACTGTTATTTGAAATGCATCAGCCATGTCTGGGATTGTGTGTGGGCAGAGGAAAGAGATTTCCCATACGATCTCTTGGCAGTACCAGGCCTAAGAATAGGATCCTTGAACTGAAGGGACACCCTGTATTCTACCTGTAACCTTGCCCCAGTCTTGCTATAAATTGAGAATTGTCTTAAGGCTTCTTAGCAAAATCAATTTTTTAAAAGGGAGAGTCTGCAAAAGCACCACTTCACTATACATTGCATATGAACAAATAAATGTCAGCTAAAGATCTGCCATGCTGCAGCTCAATGCTGAAGATACTCTTGAAGAAGATGGTTGTTCTCAGCTCCATTTCTGTCACTAATTGATGACAGTGTCCTTTCTTTACTTCTCTTTCCGTGGATAGCCTTGGCAGAAAACTCATAGCCGAAGAGAATTTAAAGATTCCTTGGACCATGTTTGTTTTCCCTTTCCCATCTCCGTTTTTTTCTTTTCAAACAGAGACCTATACATGTAAAATGTTCAGAGATTCATTAAGGAAGTCAAACTATAATTGTTGGTGAGTTCCACCCTGGCATAGCATGAAATGTGGCTGCCTGTGCAATGCAATACAAGTCTGATTGGTTTTGCCAAGAAGTGATTTCCTAGTTAATAAAACAACCCTTTTCCTAAACAGGAGGAGTAAAATGATCTATAATGATCTCTCTCCACTGAGCTCAGTGGATGAGAAGACCATACCTGATCTTGGCAGACAAAGGAGTTGAACTCCAGGTCCTTGACCCTTCACAGGCTGTTTTGCAGAGGTATGCCTGTGCTGACCATGCCCCTACAGAGGATGAATTTGGTTTGTGTTTAATTCATCCTTTACTTAAGTGGAAGTGGTGAGAAGCAGCTCCTCTAAATTGGTGCAATGCTATTCAGAGATGCAGGAGGTGATACTTCACTGCTGAGCACGCTGCTTGAACCTCCCCTCCCCACTTCTGCCAAGTCTCTGCTGCAAGTTGGATGCAAATGCCTGCCGGCAAGAGCTGGGTGGGGAAGTACTGGGTAGGTTGTACTGGCCTAGATGATGGGGTACTGAAATGTGAGTTTGGAAGCCTTGGGATATGGTTCCAGGTCAAGTAGAAATCTCTGTTTTGCACAGGCAAAACACTAGGACTTTGCACATGAAATATACATCACTGTCCTTGCTGGCTTTGTTGCTGATAGTGGGCGGGGTTGTTTCTGGTTTTGGTCATTTTGGTTTTGTTTTCCTTTTTTATTTAATTTGGTTTTGCTTTTAAGAAAAGCCTAGTGTGTATTTGGATGTACAGGACTCCATGAGGATAAAGGATATTTACTTTGGAGGCTGGGCCTGGGCTTCATTTTCCAACTTTTTTTCTAATCCCCTGAGTTGGGAAACTGGATTTTATTTTTCCTGGAAGACAGGGGGAGGGTGGCAACAAGAATCAATCTGTTAAGCCATTAGCCACCAACTGCTGGAGTACAAATATTGACAAGTGCAAAGGTTTGGTGGTCTTGCTTTTCTGCATGAATATCAGCAATCTATCACACAAAGCATGCCTGTACTTCCAGGAGGCCTGTCCCTGCGCAACATGATTATTGCAGTGAAATAGGAAGGTAAATGGTTAGACATGGGTAGTATAACTTCCACTGAACCTACTTTACCCAATGACTGCTTATGCAGAATTTTGCCTTGCAACACAAATATCGTAAACTTAATGGTTCTAAAATCAGCAAAGTGCTTTCCTGAATCATACTTCCTCATAAGGACAATCTTATAAGTTCACATCTGACAATCTGATTGTAGATCTTGGGTCTCCGCTTTAAAACATCATATGCTCAGAGGGATGTCCCCAGGAAGAATGCTGTAGCTATGTTGTTCACATGCTAGGAATAGAATCACTGTGGGAACAGAGCAATTTTCAAAACTGAAGCACTCTGCACTGAGATCTATGAAATGTATGGTCAGTGGGCTCTGAACAGGGATCTGTGAGTAAAAGGGTAGATGGTAGTCTCAAAAATCTTGCCTGAAAAAAGGAAAAAACTATTGAAAACTTTCCACTGTTGTTCAGTCTGGCTAAGATCCATCAGCTTGCAACACTGAGTCATTATATAAGATGAGTCACTGGATGCCATAGGCAGTTTCAAATCCTTATTGATGAGACCTGCTCAGAGCAAGGTTAGAAGCCCTGGTGTTGGAGATCTACAACCTGTGAGACAGGTACAGCCAAGAAGTGTAATCTTGGTGCATCACACTGTATACCCTCAGCCAAATTGCATAATTATATTCCCTGCTGCCCATACTGAAGCTGAGTATCCTTTGAAGATACTGTCACCCTCTTTCTTTGTGAAAACCACAAATCATTTTCTACACAAATCTTTTTACCAGTATCTCTATCACTCTGGAACCACTGCTTTAATCTCCCTTCCTAGGAACAGTCCTGCTGTGACAGGTTTATATCTGCACATAGGTAAGTTGCTGCAAAACAAGGAAGAACAGCATCAATTAAGTCTTCCACTGGCAGCAGTTAAAATCACAGTTCTGTTCCAAACCACACTTTCAAACATACTTCCAGCAAGTTCCATTCCCTTTTGGTGTTCATAAAATCATACAATCATAGAAGTTTTTGGGTTGGAGGGGACCTTAAAGATCATGTAGTTCCAACCCTCCTGCTATGGGCAGAGACACCTTTCACTAGACCAGGTTACTCAGAGGTCCATCCAGCCTGGTCGTGGATACCTCCAGGGATGGGGCATCCACAGCTTCTCTGGGCAACCTGTTCCAGTGCCTCACTATGCTAACAATAAAGAATTTCTTCCTCATACCTAATATAAACCTATCACTTTTAGTTTGAATCCATTCCCCCTTGTACCGTCACTACATGCTCTTGTAAAAAGTCCCTCTCCATCTTTCTTGTAGGCTCCCTTCAGATACTGGAAGGCTGCAGTTAGGTCACCCCTAAACTGTCTTTTTCCAGGATCAGCAAACCCACTTCTCAGCCTTTCCTCATAGGAGAAGTGGCCCATCCCTTTAATCGTCTTGATGGCCCTGCTGTGGACTTGTTTCAACAGGTTGATATCCTTTCTGTGCTGGGGACCCCAGAACTGGACACAGCACTCCAGGTGGGGTCTCACCAATGTGACAGAATCCCCTCCCTCAACCTGCTGGCCACGATGCTTTGGATGCAGCCTGGGGTACGTTTGGCTTTCTGGGCTGCAAGTGCACATTGCCAGCTCATGTATAGCCTCTCATCCACCAACACCCCCGGTCCTTCTCAGCAGAGCTGCTTTTGATCTGTTCCTCCCCAACCTGTGTTGATACTGGAGGTAGCCCCAGGTGCAGCACCTTGTGCTTGGTCTTGTAAACCTCATGGATCCAGTTCGTGAGCTTGTCCAGGTTCCTCTGGATGGCATACCATCCTTCAGGAGTGTCAGTTGCACCACTTAGCTGGGTGCCATTTGCAGGGTTGCTGAGGGTGTACTTGATCCTTTTGCCTACGTCATTAATGAAGATACTAAATCACACTGGTCCTGCAGAACACCACTTGTCACTGATGTCCACTGGGACCCTTGGTGTTAGTCTCTTCTGGAAACCACAGTATATTTGCTTAGCCTGGCAAATAGCTTCTTGGTGTCTCTGTCTTCCTAAACTTGAGACTTGGAAATCCATGATGTGGCCACATTTCCTGGTTGTTTTTACTTTGACAGCATGCATTTGTTTTAGGTGGTTTATCCAGCTGTTTTAGGTACTTCTTTTTAGGATTACTATATGTAACTCCTCTATGTCCTTAAAATCTAAGAGGAGGTTTTGATTGCAGCTAAAATTTTCTAAATCATCTAGAATTACTATTCTTAGAAGCAATCTCAGTTTAGTTAATTGATCTACTCTGAGTAACAAAGAAATTATTTTATTCTTGTGCAGGTTGCATGTTAGATTCTTGTGAGCAGAAGTATTCAATAATGAAAACATTCATTCTTCAGAAGGCCTCCTGTGCTTTACTGGGTTTTGATCCATCAAGTTAATTCACAACATTTAATCTTTTTCCAAAAAATGTTTTCTTCAATCAATCATATTACGTCATCTGTTACCTATCAGGTCTCTGGTAAATGTGTGTGTGTCTAAGGGCCATGGTCTACTGCTTGGAGCACTGCAAAGACTCTTACACTTAAGACTTTCCCTTGTGAAAGTAGTCACAGTAATACAAATGGGAACCTTGCCTAAAAAGGAATTAGGCTAACTGACAGAAGAGTCTGAATTTGGTTGTTGGGATGATTCATATGCATTGGGTCCTACATTTTCATCTATTCCAGCTGTATCACTAGAATCTAGGACATTGTCTCTCTCACTTTCTGATGATGAAGAGCTGGAAACATGCTTCTTTGCATGTCCTTATACTAACAGGCAGTTAGATACATGTCTGCCATCTGTGAATATTGCTGGAAATATTTTTAACATGACTTAACTGTTTAGAGTTTGGGTGCTGAGAATAAACTGTTTCCACCGTGTCATACAGTGCATTTTTGTCTTTGACACATCAATTTTTAAACTTGGTGTTGAAAACATGAAGCAACTTCGTTGACAGATGTACAAATCAGTTATTTCAGTGACTGTTCCTGAGATCAGGCCCTACATTTTTCAGACCCAGATGGGAAAAAACCCAGTATTTCTCTACTACGTTGTCTTATCCTGGGACATATTACAATACAGCATATCATAGGGTACCATCCTGAGGTGGGAATGGACTACATTTCTGTAATTTTTGCCTGGGACTTACATCTGGAAATTAATATCTTGGTCATTCAATATTTCTAAATTTCTATTTCTATAGTGTGAATGAAGTGTTACTTCTCATTTTTATCCCCTGACATTTGCTGTGAAGCACGTTCTATACAGAATGAGGCTGAAGAAGTTTGAGAGCACTTGCGTATGAGTGCTGTCAAGGTGGCTATGGGGCTTTAATTTATAAGCAGGCAGTAGGGTTATAATAGTTTAGTGGAGGACTTGGCAGTGTTAGGTTTGCAGTTGGACTCTGTTAAAATCTTTCCAATCTAATGATTTTGTGATCTATTTTTTCTCACTACACAGTGGGTTAGCACTCATAATTTGTAATAGGTTAAAAGACCCTGTGTATTTAGAGTCCTTAAAAGATGCCATTCCACTTCAGATCTGTGCATCTTCTAGTTATTCTAAATCTGCTCCACATCATCAGGCTTGTCTCCCTGGATTGCCCTAGTTAGGGTTCACTTTTGGTTGTATCATGTAAGCATATTGCACCATGTAACTCCCACCCAAAGGCGAATAAAAAACCCTAAAAAGCCTACACAAGGTTTTAAACTGTAAAACTTACTGCTATTCCATCAGAAAAGGCACAAGGTTTCTCAGGCAATGAGATGGGATAATTACTAAGACTCCCTCAGCAACAGTGATAGAGCAATTTACTCATTTTCTGATGTTCACTTTCTGAAGCAAAGCCAGTAATACTTTTCTACCTCATCCGTAACTCTAAAGAGAGGGGCAATCTCAAGGATGAAATCCGACACTCACTGGCAAAATTCCTGCTCAGTGAGTAGAATTTTACTCCTGTGCTGCAGTTTTGCTGTGGATAAATTCTTACAGTTGCACACATGTTCCTACAGTTACATACATGCCTTGCCATAGAAATTTTTAAAATACCTGTCAGTAAAAAAGGAAGCATTCCTCAGGAGTAAAACCCAACATATGGATGAGCTGGTAGAATGCAGACCACCAACACTGAGACCACTTCATTATGCAAGCCACATTCTACCAGTGGAATTCCCACTGTGCAAAAGGATTTTCAAGGAAAGCTCTGTCATTTTCAAAACGACACTCGTGCATGAGCGCTTTGCAAATGAAAGAAAGCAGGATACACGGTCTCACTCATTTTGCTTACCTGGTACATTAGGGTCAGTTTTGCTCTTTTTCTTGCATTTTCTGTTGGCTAATCAGTTTCTTGGGAAGTTTTGTGGCCTTTCAAGACATGATATCATGTCTTGTTATTTATAACTGCTCAAGGTTGTGAAAGCAGAGTATTTATCTGAGAACACAGAGACTCATGTAAACTATTTGCAGATCATAGGGCTTGTTAGAGGGACAGTGGAAATGCTATTCTTTCTACTTCAATGTTTAGATTTCCAGACCTGCAGCTACACAGTGCATTGTGAAAGAAGATAGTAAGAGCAAGGAATGAAAGAGCTATATAAGCAATGCACAGTATGTATCACATCATCTATTACAAGTCACAGCAGCTATAAATAAATCAGATCTTGAAGCTGAGGTAAACAGCCACCAGCAGTTCTTATGTGGACATGGGTCAGATGTTAACAGCTAGGGAGAACTCAGATCTGATTAGCTGTGGTTTAGCTCTTCCTCTCTGCCCTGCAACAGGGAGAGGCAATGGTTGACCTCCTGAGGTCCTTTCTGGCCCTTATTTCTGTGATTCCATAAGCTAAATGTAAATAGTTCGTGTTGAACTCGAAAAGCCATCAGGAGAAAGATAATAGCTGTGACAAGACCAGTCTTAGCTCACCTAAATTGTTTTTGTTAGCATAACTACAGCAAAGATAAAGTAAATGATGCAGAACTCTATTTGAAAGAATGTCTCACAATTATTTCCTGTATTAGTGAGATGATGGAATAAAGACAGAAGTGGATGCACTTACATAAAACAGACAAAATAGAAAGATATTCAAGTGAAAAACTGCCATTTTGTTACTTTAGCTATTTACCATACCAATATGAACATGAACTATAAAAGCAGCACTGCTCATCCCTTCACTGTTTGGGTTCTCAGGCTCTACAAAATAAGCTTGTCACAGGGTGGTTATTATCTGTTACTGCTTTTGTATCATTGTGCAAAACAGCAATCACATTGAACTAAAATGCCAGTAGAAGTGCTGGTTACTATAATGTCCATACAAGTAATGGTGTATGACATAACAAACAATTCTTGTAATTTACTGGCCTTTATTTTACTTAAAAATTTTACTTAATAAACATTAAGACAACTGAAATGCAGTGCTATGCCTTATAGCATATCTTACCAAAAGTGGACAACACAGAAAATGTATCTGCAAAATAAGATGTCTTATGGTTATAAGGCACATCTCTAATGCTGAACAGGGCTTGACTGGACTAGTACCTGCATGGAAAATCCATTGAAGTTCCTGTTTATAGGAATATTTGACTAATGTGAATAAGACTACAAAGGGCAGTGGTTATGCATTATCTATTCTACAGCATGGAGACTCTTAATCAGAATGAAAGTAAGTTAATACAATTTCTTCTCTTAGGGACATATTTAAACAGGGATTTAGGGGTGCATAGCCTGATTTATTCCAAGACCTGAGTCTCAGTGTAAGCAGTATTACTTGCTAGACAGGGATATCTTTCATTTGACATGTAGGACCAAAAACATTTGGAGTCCTTAAAATTTAGACTGTTGTTTTACAAGTAGTTGCCCTGACTAAATTCAAATTACTGAGAAGAATAGACTTAAGGAAGAGGGAAAGGGAACTTGGAACATATGAAGGATGTCCTCTTCTGAGGATTGTAGGTATCTTGACTGTAATTCTCTGCTTAACATAGCCTTCCCTTCTCACCTTTGCATATCAGTTTCTGTTTTCATTCCCTGGATTTTAAAGAAAAGTGAAGGACTGGTGACTGGGGAGTGGGAAATCAGTCTACTTTTCAGAGAACACTCCTATAAAGGCATCCTCATGAATGCCAGGTTTTCAGAGGTTCTGTTGTGTGAAAGATGGTAATGCAGAGATGACAGTGGAAGTGGAAAAAAATTACTAATGCAGAAATGTGGCTAGACAAGTATATGGACTGTATTAAAGATAGAGCAAAAAACTAGGCAGAGAAGAGGCTATAGGAGATGACAAGTCACTGCTTGAGGTCCTAAACGATAGTAGAGTTCATATGGTAGATTTCAGTGGGCATGCTGGATCTGTCTCTTCCTTTGCCTTTTGTAGCTCTGGAACTAATTTTACTTAGTAAATTAAGTACTTTGTCGACTCTCTGTGTCTGGCACTGAATTTGTAAGTCCATCCTTTCTATCAGTCAGGCATGACTGGGCGATAAAAGAAGTGACATGAATAATTCTTCCTTGAAATAAGGTCAATGTCATCCTCATGTGACTTGAGCTGTGTGGAAGGAACAAAGACCTACATCAACCAGCTGCTATTAGCAACTCTAGATGCAGACATATTTTGTCATAAGTCTCAGCTAATAATTAAAGAGGCATTACAATTGTCTCATTTTTTTCAAGAAAACAGTATTCTTCATAGAACTGTATTTCAGCATCAAATCCACCTTGGGGTGAAAGGAATTTTGTCACTACAGAGCAACTTACATGTTATGCCTCGTGCTCATTTACTAAAAAGTTGCTAGTATTCATATTCTGGTTGGTCTTTGTCATCATAAACCTAATCTTTTCTTGTCATATTAAAATGCAGGTTTTGGAATTTTTTTTGGTTTTCCATTCCTACATATACTTCTGATTTCTCATTACAATATATAACACAACTGATTTACTATTGTCAGCTATGTCTGCTATATATACAATATTTTCAATGTAAAAGAAGTGGTAATAGTTGACGCAACCTGCTGCCTGTTCTCAGATAGCATCAGAAGGGAATTTTGTTGGTTTTTTTCTTTAATATACAATTTCAATCTAGTTTAATTTAGTGTGGAAAGCTTATTTTGTCCTTACCACAAAAAGAAAAGAACAATTCTGTAGATTATTTTTTCTACAGAATGACAGAATAGCACCAGTGGTCTTGCTAGTAGAAAATTACAGTGTCTTTAGCAAAATGAATTTGCATAGATTTTCCTTTGATTGTTGAAAGTATCCTGCATTAAACAGTAGATAATCTCCTTAGAAATGCTTAAGTTATCAATTTCACTGCCACATTATATTTCTGCTTATCTCTCAATAGGGGTTCACATTCTGCACTATGTCTATCTAAATCTATTTGGAGGAAGGAATGATAAGTAAGGTGTATTGCATTGAAGGACCTACATTATGTTCTTCTCCTTTTCCTTACTTAACTCTAACTGTTCTCAGCACAAATTAAATAGCACAGGTAGGAAAACTTGTCTTTCTCATTTATACTGATTTATCAGGTCTATGTATAATATTAAATCCATGCTATGCAATTTTACAAACATGCCACCAGCTTCATAAACATAGGACTTAAAAATGGCTTGTGGAAAGCTTATGATTTACTACTGAATCATCATGACAATTCTCTCTACCATACAGTCCCTTCTGTTTAGTATTGAGGAATGATATGCCAGAGGGCTTTTTGTCAATTGATGTTTTGCTTCGACTCTTTCAGAATCTGCAGTTATTAAAGGTATCTTGTAGACCACTTCTTAGCCCTAGGTGAGTGCCCGGTTCAGGATTTGGAATATGGGACCAAAATGCCTTCTCCATTTGCTGCCCAGTCCAGATGGATGATGAGTCAATCTGTATCTGTTGCCTGCGGATGCTATGGCAGGAGCTAAGGACAGTGTGGAGAAGGTGAACTAGGAGCATGCTTTCTGTTGCCCAAAATACTGTTGGGTGATACACAAAAGCAAAATCACAAATAAGCTGTGGGAATCACAAAGTCCGCCTTCATTTTCATATTTCCAATTGTTCAGGATATGCAGCTTTGAAAAGCACAGGTCAGGACAGATTGCTAAGTGGCAGTGGGAGGTTTGTTGGTAAACTGTTCTCATTACTGAAATCTGGCACAGGTCATAGAAGACTGTATTTGAGTAATCTTTTTTATTTATTATTGATTTACTTGTCTTTTGCCCTGACTGTGTAAATACAGGGCAATTGCGTAATACTAAAATTAATTATTTTTTCATTCTGTTTCTCAGTGGTGGACAGCTATTTCCAGTGACAGCAATTTAACTTTTTTTTTTTAACTGTCAGATTGTACAACTCTGGTTTTATATCCCAGTCTATCTAGGCATAGCTGAAGCCATTATGAGCAGATTTCAGTTCTTGTATTCAAAAGGACAGAATTCTGGCCAAAATCAGCAGACATAAAATCAAAGGATCATACCATCATTTAGGTTGGAAAAGACTTTTAAGATCTCTTCAGTGATGTATGAATATGACCAAAAGTCAATTTCTTATCCATTGAAAATAGGTCAGGAGATTAAAAAAGCTTCAACAAAGGCAGAGTTAACATGGGTTGGAAAGCGAATTCTAGATATAACAATTCATAAAACTGAAGTGGGACAGATTTGATTTTAGGGAACTGCAGTGATCTAGATCCTTTGAACCTTTGATTTATATAAGCCACTTTATAGAAGCTGACTCCTTCGAACACGTGGGAATTAAATTTACATGTAAGCTCTGTTTTTCTGAAGATTCAGTCAATGCACTTTTCCTGAAAGCCAGTGGTCCTTTTTAACACTTCTTCTTCTGGTGAAAGAAAATATTTTAATGATTGGAGAATTAGAAAAAATAAAACTGTCTTAATGTCAGTTTAACTCTGCTAAACAAACTGTTCTGCACTTTCCAGAGTCCTGCCTCCATTGTCCAGTGCAAGGCAGTAAAAATGGAACTTGTACACCCTAACTGTATTTAGACTGGTTTTCCAGAAAGGTGACTGAGCCTGATCTCAGAATTTAACCTTGCATCTACACAATACAATACACCGAAGCCATTAGCTCCTTAGCACTAAACTTAGTGATGAGAATTCCCTAGATTATTTTTGCATTCCAGGGCTGCTGCCACACAAGATTCATGGGGATGTGAGGAAGAATCAAAATCCTAAACAAACATATATATATACACACACATATATACACACACACATACACAATTTCATTATTCCCCAAACTGTCTGGTGAACTAACATTCTCTTCTAACATCACTAATTAGGTCTTGAAAAATTCTGTGGTGTCACAGATGTTACTGCAGAGGAAACCACACTGGCAAGCAAGGAGGAAATAGTAACAGTGCTTTTGTTGATTAAACAGAAGAGAAGGCTTAACCCTTTTAGTGTTAGGGTAGGGTCAGGGTCTGATGTTTTACATTCATTTCAAGGTGTTAGTACTTTTCCCCTGGAAAGAGTTTTGGCAGAGACTGACTGGACAAAACCCTAAAACAACTTTTCTTGTTAAACTCTTGGGGGAAAAAAAGATTTAATACCTGGAGTAGCCCTTCGGAAGTATCATCTGCCCAAAGACATAGTGGAAACTACTGAACTTTCGCAGTGGCACTTCCTAGTTTAGTTCCTATCTTGGGTTAAAACAGAGGGCATTGGAAGGTTTTCATGCTCACTGATGCTCACTCCAAATGGTGAAAATTTTTGTTTTGCATTTAGTAAATTATTTCCTTTGTTGTGCTCCCTATTGGTAGGGAAATTGAAGCTTTGGCTTCTAGCCATTGGATTGTTTTATATGTTTGTATACCAAAGTAAAGACTTGGTATGTTAGCAGGTTACAGCCTGGGGTGGAGATGAGCATTAGGCAATTCAGGAAACATTTGGCAAAGCTGTTAGTAAGGACTTCTGCCTCCCCTAATCACCTAGTTGATATTCATGATACTAGCTGTCCCTGCTTGCCTCTCTTCTTTTCCAGGCAGATGAAATGCAGTGCTCTCTTCCTGCTAAAGCAGACAAGTGGCAGGTGATCACAGAGGGTGTTGAGCAGGCAGTTCTGTGGAAAGTCAATAGGCAAGTGGATGTATCTTATAATAGGGTTTAAGTTCAACAAGAAAACTACACGAGACTACCTCTCCTGTTTAATTTTTGGTATATAGGATTTGTGAAGTTCACTTTTAGCATGTGGATGTCCTGCCATTTTGGATGGGGATGGGGAATACAGTACTAGTTTGAGAGTAGGTGATCATGATACAGGAGTGATTGTAAGGCTGCACCCTGGTGCTTATCTCTACTCTCTCTATTGTTCATCTCCTATCTATTCTTATGGTTATCACTTACAGTAAAAGGACACTGATTTACAAAACACTTGAACTTCATTAACGAGGCATTGTTGTAAGACGATGAAGTCAACTGAGAGCTCCAGAGGAGGAGGAGGCAAGTTGATGGAGTATGATGTATGCATTTGCTGGTGGCAATAATTTGCATGCCTGCAGCTCTATAGCTCTGGGCTTATATTTCCTGTCCTTGCCAGTGTACTCCTTACTATTATTTACAGTAGTTTGTCTTGTGTTTCATTGTCCAGATAGCATCCAACTGCATTTCTTTCAGTATTTCTTTGCCATTCCCAGCAGGATGGCCACTGCAGGGCAAATTCAGTTACCATTCTCCTTGTGGCAGCAGTATATACTGTAGGACATTATCGTTGGTGTTTTGTTGGCCTCTGGACATAAGCTTATAAAATACATGTTCACCACTCTTTTCTTCTCCTATGATTCAAACACTGACCAGAAATTTTTCAGAGGTATTATAAGTATCTGTAAGATATTGCAGAAATTTACTTCTTGAGGTTATGCACAAAGTAAAAAAACAAAGAACAGATAATTGTTCCAAGGTTTTTTTATTTCCCTATTTAAAACATGTATTTAAACCTTAATTAGAGTCTTGAAGTCCATTTAAGGCCTTACTGTGCAAGATCAGCATATTGTGAAACTTCTCCTGGGAATACTGAGCTAAAGGGATAGGGAAGGGTAAGCAGATGAGTATTTAATGAAGGATGTTAAACTATTCTAGACAGAATCCTTGAGGGAATATCTTTCAAGAGGAATCCCTAAGTGGCAAGACACAAGCTGGGAAAATATGAAGCCAATATCTTTTACAGCCTTCTGAGAAGGGCTGGCGGAATAATATGAGGAATGTTTTCCTTTCTTGCCACATTCAGTTTCCTCTGAGCAATGCTAGCAAAATGTTAAGCACCCTGTGAAATACTGTCTCTAAATATGTGAATGCTAATGGGTTTCTGTAGCTGTAAACCAGGAACTGAGTGTGGCTATCTGCAGTGAGCTGTTAGAGGCTTCTGCCAAGCGGCCTCTCTGGCTCACTCCCCTCTGCCTCTCCAATACTGCCTCTTCACCGTGTGTCTGCATTTGGGATACAGCGGCCGTGGCAGACTCCTTCTAGCCCAGTAACATTACCCTGTAGATAATGCCGCTACTTCCCATGCCCTAAATAAATACCGCCTTTGCTCGTACTTGTATCACGTGCCAAGACAGGCATAGATTGACTTGAAACATGCATGGCACAATCCACTACTCAAGTCTTTGTCTAAATAAAAAAGGTGGGTTTCCAATGCGCACACAAGGCAAGTTTATGTATCTGTGACTGAGTTGTCAGCAGAAAAAAAAATCCTGTTCTACTTAAAAGCTTGAATTTTTGTAAGCTTAGATGTCTTTTCCCTTAGTTGCTTATATGTGTGCATCACATTTCACATCACATGTAGCTCAATCAATAAGTGTGAATTGTATGCATCTATACATATAATTTACTCCTCTACTTTTCTACATGATGGCATTACAAAAAAATTAGTTTTGTCATACAAATCCTGTATAACACACGTCATGTGATTTAAATGTTTTTCATGAATGGATTGAATTATGATCAACAAATTATTGTGTACTATTATCACTGAGGTGAAAATGCTGCCATCCCCAAGCACTGTGTTTTGTTCTTGCATTCAGCTTTTGGCAATAATTAGGTGCCTTTGGGTGTTTTGTAAGGATAGAAGAGGCCACTTGCAGGAAATTAGTGAACTGTTATGAAAGAGGATTTTAGTGAGTTTGAGGAACCTTATGATCCAGAGTGGCTGGAGAGCAGCCAGGTGGAAAGGGATCTGGGGGTGCTGATTGACAGGAGGTTGAACATGAGCCAGCAGTGTGCCCAGGTGGCCAAGAAGGCCAATGGCATCCTGGCCTATATCAGGAACAGTGTGGCCAGCAGGAGCAGGGAAGTGATCCTTCCCCTGTACTCTGCCTTGGTGAGGCCACACCTTGAGTATTGTGTTCAATTCTGGGCCCCTCAGTTCAGGAAGGATATTGAGGTGCTGGAGCAGGTGCAGAGAAGAACAAACAGGCTGGTGAAGGGACTCAAGCACAAGTCCTATGAGAAGAGGCTGAGGGAGCTGGGGTTGTTTAGTCTGGAGAAGAGGAGGCTCAGGGGTGACCTCATCACTCTCTTCAACTACCTGAGAGGAGGTTGTAGCCAGGTGGAGGTCGATCTCTTCTCCCAGGCAATCAGCAATAGGAGAAGAGGGCATGGGCTTAAGCTCTGCCAGGGCAGGTTTAGGTTGGATATTAGAAGGAAGTTCTTTAGCGAGAGAGTGATCAGGATTGGAATGGCCTGCCCAGAGAGGTGGTGGATTCACCGTCCCTGGAGGTTTTTAAGACAGGACTGGATGTGGCACTGAGTGCCATGATCTGGTAATCACAGTGGGGTTGGATCAAGGGTTGGACTTGATGATCTCAGAGGTCTCTTCCAACTCAGTTAATTCCATGATTCTATGATCCATTTTCAGGAAATTGTTTGGGGTTTTGGGTGGTGTTTATTTGTTTTAGGCAGTGGAGAATTGGAAAAAAAATCTTGCCAGAAAGGAAATGGAGGATGATTTGAAACCATGTGAGTGATGTGGAGAAAAGATAGACTCCCTACCTTTTCACTCATACCTGTTTTCATCATCTGAGAAGGTAGGGGCCAGAGACACATTTAAGATTTAAGTACAGTAAACATTACATTGATACAAGGTAATTTGACAGAGATTAGTATAAAACGTTTAGCTGAGTTTTCTTTCTTGTGGAATAAAAATTCAGGCAATTTAGTGAGATTCAGAGCTCCATCTCTGTGTTAGGGTTGGACATGGACCAATGCTGGGCTTTCAGACAATTTATTGTACTTGTTCTTTGCCTTTCTGTCCAAGACAATCCATGACTTCCTTTGTCCACCTTACTGACCACGTAGTGATTGTTCAGTGACAGGGAATAGAAGTGGGGAATGTAGAATCTCATAATATAAAAAGCCTTTTAATATCATTGGGACTTTAAATTATGAACAGAAGCACTCAAAAAGTTTGCCAGACTCTTGACTGTGGAATGTGAGAAGATCTGCACTCAGATGGCTGTATCAGTGTAAGTCCCCATTTCCACTGCTCTCATGTGACCCACTGGGAAGGGTTTGCACTACTGGAAAAGAGCATGCCAAAGTGTCAGTAGGATGTGCCAGTGTCAGGTAAATGGGCAGGACACACACACGTTTCTACCAGAGCAAAATGAATTCTCATGGCATAATTTTTATGCTTAGACCACCAATTCTGTCATGATTGCATCACTTTCTCAGCTGTGACCCTGCAAAGCAAACTTATTTTCCCTGGTCTTTAAAATCACCTTTAAAATCCCTGACCTTTTGAAAATCACTCTGGATCCGAGAGCACAAAATAGTGTATATTTCAGCTATTATACATCTAAATATACATGCACAGGGAGACCACATCTTATCTATGTTTTTTGCTTCTTAGTGCACAGTTGATTTGCACTAAAATGTGTGTTGTTGATACCAGACAGATTAACGCGATGATCCACTTTTCTCTGTAAAATCATTCCTGTAAAATCTATCCTTATCATTTATGCTGTACTGGTCACATTTAATAACATCTACTCCTGGTCACATATTTAATAATACACATACACTCAAACAGCTTGTTGATGAAACAGCAACTTACTTTAAAGATTATCTTTAAAATGTTGATTTATTTTTTCTGTATTTCACTGAAAAGACATAGGAATTTATACGAGAAATGACAAGAAAGAAAGATGAACATGAATCAATCCACTCTGTGATCAATACATTATAACCTACTGAGACTCTGACTTTAGAAAAGCAATAACTCTGCCAGAAGAAATCTCTTTTTTTCTTCAAGACTTTACTGAGGTCACATGCAAGATTTCAATGGGCTTTTCATCAGGCAGTTTGTTCTCACACTTATGAGGCAGAGTATCTCCTGAGATATAACGTGCCTTAAAAATACTCTCCTGGGACCCCAGGATAGGTTTTTACCTAGATCAAGCCTAAGAAAATAGTGTAATCAACCTCTCAAATTACAGTACAATCTGGCACAGATCTCTTCAGGTGACTTCTCAGCCCTAAGCCAGAGGGCATAATCAGTAATTCCTAGTGAAGTAAAGGTGTAGTCATTTGCTAAAAATCTCTTTTTGCAAAACATAAACACTTTTTTCTTCCTTAGGGAAGGGAGAAAATGAACAATTTTAAGGCTTTTTTTTTTTTTTATTTTTAATTTATTCAGATCATAACGTCAGATCATTCAGAGCACAGCAGTGCAGATTAGAGCCCAGATGAAGTTTCCATTCACCACCACACAACGGGGAGACACGCTTAGTCAAGCTTGGGTGTTCTCTGAGTGTTTTTCTTTTTCTTGCATACATCCAGAAAAATATAGATATTTTTCTCTGAAAAGTGCTAAAGAATGAATCATGTAGAGGCTCACTTACCATGGATATAAAAGCTTGAACATGTGCCTAGCTGCTCCAGTCTCTGGATTTGGCAAGTACCTGGTATCTTCTCAAATTATCTTAATCTAGGTAAATCTCCACTGAAGATATTAGCTGCTCCCATCTGGTTTGGGCACCCACATTCCCAAAGCTAGTGTTGCTCTGTGATCTCCAAACATGACTTCCTGGACACTGCTATTGAACCGCCACTGGGTTGTTGGCAGTAAATAACTACTTACCCTCTGACTCGGAAATCCCCAGAAAGGCAAAGAAGGAACTGCAAAGTGAGATTGATCTGTTTATTAAGGAAGAATGACATTTTGACCTGAATCTAATTACTGCAAATTCTGTGCAGGGGGAAAGGCAGCTCAAAAAATCCCTCATGGAAAAAAATTTTGGTGACAAAAATGTACCACTTCAGAGGAGATTACGGTCACCATGTTTAAGTGTTTTATTTGAACCTATCAGCATCCCAACATGCTAACATTTCATAGGCAAATAGACAGTGAAAAACAGAATAACATCAGCCTCTACGGACAGATGATGAAAAACATGAATTAAAGTCAATTAATCCACTAGGAGTAACTGGATCCTTGCTTTTGCTACAAGATGAGTTGTAGGAACATTGCCTTGTCTACCAAATTTATGCTTTAGCTGTATATAAATTAAATATATATAAATAAATATTCTAAAATAAATATATATGAATAAAAATATATATTATATAATATATTATATATATAAATATATGGATATATCCTTTGATTATAATCCTTTGATTGTAATATTTTTCACTCCTTTTGCTTTTATAACTAATTAGGCAAGACAGTAATTCCTCAAGGCCTTTCTCCATTAAATCCCCTTATCTATCAGTTAAGTCACCGTTTCGTGTCTGTAACACAAGTTCCTTTTAAGTTTTCCCAAATTTTATTTATTTATTTCAAAATTTATTTCAACTCGTTAAAAATATATACAGTATCTTTTTTTGCCACAATTCTTATAATCCCTTTAAGAGCCTGCTTTTTCTATATACTACATGAAGGCTTGGATTTTCTTTTCTGCATTGCCTTTTGAAAGTTTTGCTGGGAAAAGACCACTGGCTAGTTGGAAACGCAAAGTATATTTGAAAAGGCAGGTATTAATTACAAGTAGCGAGTTTTTTTGCTGAGTTGCATGTGGTTTGTGAAAGGTTTGGCCAGCAAAGACTGTTGGAGCCCCATGTCAGAGACGATAAAGTGTTGTGTACACTCTACAAACACTGGGACAAGGACTTTCAGGTTTAGGAAGAACAGTGTAGCATTTGGCTAACATGAGCTGAAAACTGTGCCAGTGTGATTGATAACTGCTGTGACTTCTGCTGTTAACTTTTGACTTACAAGAATCACCTAATAACATTGATTTTTGTTGCTATTATGTGGCTGGATAGCTGCTATCAGTGCTTGAGGCAGCAAGAAACATAACGTAAAAAAAAATGGCTTATCAGAAAATCAAATGTGTGCACAAGAGGTAACCGTCCATGAGATCCTCAGAAGTGCATGAGTGTCAAGATTTTAATTAAATTTTATTTACAAAAAAAAGAAAGTCTTTTAAGTAGATCAAAGCCTATGTCCTGCCACAGTGGTGTTTAGAACTGTGTATAGGACAAACTGATAGCAGCTTTGCTTTAAGTCTGGCTATATAACTTTATATGTATAAATTATTGATTTTATAACTTCCTGTGAACATGTATGTTATATTTTATGCAAACTAAAACTTGGGCAGTACTTGTTCGGAGTAACAACTGGCAAACATCCTACAAAATAGAGGAACTGTATTAGAAAAAATTATTTTAAGAGAGGAAAACAAATCTTTTGTGTTTTCATAGCAAGCCATTCAGATGAGAATTTAGGGAACAGTACTTTCATGGTTCTGTATTAGGAGGAAAAATTGCTTTAATTAGATATGGTAAGTGATCAGTTTTGCATGCTATGATTAGGAGGACAGCTCTAGCAATTATATAGAGTCCAACTCTATATTATAAGACGTCCAACTCCCTGAACATCTGTTCCTAATAATCAAAGTTAGAATATAGGAAATGTTTACATTTGTATTCATTTTGTATGACAGAACACCAAATCTAAAATATTTTACTGTGATCTTTATGTAAAAGCGCCAACATTATTTTTAATAAAATAAAAAACCCCAGCAAGGTATGTTCTATATTTTCATTAACACAACTTAAAAAAATCTTTATGCCACAGATAAGTATTTAGGAAGGCAGAGATACCATATTATTTATGGTCTACCTACATGCAATATGTATAATCAGTATTTTTTACATTTTTTAACTGAATAATTATATTGGTATAAGTACTAATGTGGATATAAGGGCCGCAATATAAATGTGCCTTACATTTTATAGGATTTATTCTCCATCTGATGCAAAAAAAGCCTATATGCTAACTATGAAGCACCTTTGTATATCTATAAATACACCAATACTTGTAGAATAGGGAAAAAAGGGCAGAAATACACAGTTTTAATTATCTTAGGTAATCTAGAAACTTTTGACTTCTCACTCAGGCAGTTTGAAAAACATCTTATTTTCTGTTTGTTTAACTTTTATCACATCCTTATCTAAAGACAAAGTGGAGGACTATAATTCTTGAGAGATAAGGCATGAGAGTTAAAAAATATACTCACTAGGCTGTTTAAAAATTTTCCAGTAGTCAGTAAGGACTTTCTAAATAAAAAGGCACGGAGATGAAATAAGATAAAGTCAAGTCATCACTCACCCATATTGAAGACTATTTTTATAGCCATGTTGATCAGAAACAGGTAAGAAGAACCAGAATTCTGATTGTTTTCCCTTATAAGGTGTTTTGCTGTCTCTGTTTCAGCAACTTTAAAAAAATACCCCCACACACTGAAAAAAAACCCCTCACATTCAAAGAGAAAACTCAACAACAAACTAACCCAGACAACTCTACTATTTATTGGCAGTTCAGTGACTGCTGAAAGTCAACTGTAATTTTTGTTGCCAGCTAGGGATTTCTCAGAAATTAAATCTGCCTGTACTGACAGTTGCACAGTGGAGGCTTTAATTATAAAATCCAGATAATAAGCTACTGCTCGTTCATTAACTAACAGGACAGGAAAAGTGCAAAGTCTAATCCCTAAAATTGTCCATACTCTAAGATCCTCTTGTTTTGATTTTTGTTAACACCACATACTTATTTCTTGTTTTCCTTGGAAGCTGTGGGAGAACTAGAAATGTAAAAACTCAACTGCAAACCACCAGAGAAGATATTTTAAACACTTTATTTCCGGCTCTCTTATTCTTCACACCTATATTAATGTTAAATGACCGGTTAATGCCTTTGAGAAAGAAAAGACATAAAAAAGATTCCAAAGTCCAGTTCTATCAGGAGAAATCTCTTTAATATCAAGAACTTTGATTTCTGGTCTGTCAAAATTTGTGTTTCTGACTGTTATATTCCTCTGACTTGAAATACTTGGCAATGCAGCTAACTCAGTTATGGCTCCAGTCTTCTGATCAGTGGCTTATTGTTTTTCTGGACAGATTCTCTATTTTATTAAAATGCATCATTTGAGGAAGACTTATTTCCCTGTTCTTAGGATTTACTGTTTAATTCCAGAAACACTGAGATACACTTGGGAGCAAATTATATGGTTTCTAGGGAAGAATATCTACTTAAAATGGAAATAAGTTTTAAGGTAATCATAATGTTATCTATGGTAATTTTCTTTTTCATTTCAAACGTAAGTACTTGCCATAGATACAGTTCTTAACTGATCACTCCAAAACAAAAAGGTAAGACAAACCTCCCTAAAACATTGAAATATATATATGAGTATCTGTACACTCAGATTCCTATAAAGATGTTAACAATTTAAAATTCATGGAAACTTAGTTTTACTAAAATTTTATACTGTCAAAGTTTACTGCTTTCCCTTGTTTGCACTATTTAATTACCACACTGAACTTCTTTGTTTACATGATGAAAGTCTCAATAATTACCTTTTTTTCCTCATAGCCATAATTCCAAGTTCTTGTGGTATGATACTTGATAGCCATAGAATTAGCTGCCTAGTGCTATATTGTCAGACTGGGCACTAATTGCATTTACTATACAACTTTGCTCTACTTGCATTCTGCTCACTTGCTAACGCCCTGTAGGACAGTTTTGAATGCCACATGGCTCCTCAAGCAGCTGATGGGATGCCACAAATAACCATTCTTCTAGAAGAGATGCACCACAGGCCAGTAAAAGCTGCAAATTTAACATTTGGCATACCTCAGGAATGGCTGTCACAAGATAGGGCACTTAATCCCATTAGGAAGGCCATTTTACACCTAGAATGCTTTAGGAAAACTTTAATAAAACACTCAGTTGTGGCTGGGGCTAGCTGAGGTCCTTTGGCCATAACAATATTTATAGTGTTGTATTTCCCCAAGACTAGGATTTGGAAGACACTTACTGGTGCATCAGATACACAGCCTACCACAAACAACACAATTTTTAGCAGATGTTCAGCTGAATCAAAGCCTACCCTGAAGTTTTATCATGCACTAACTCTGAAACCTAGTTCAGGTCAGGTGACTGTGGCAGGGAAATAAAGATACCAGTGAGGGGTGAGCAATCATAGATCATAGAATGCCTTGGTTGGAAGGGACCTTAAATATCATCTAGTTCCAAACCACCTGCCATGGGCAGGGATGCCACCCACTAGATGAGATTGCTCAGAACCCCATCCAAGCTGGCCTTAATTACTTGCAGGGATGGGGCATCCACAACTTCTTTGGGCAACCTGTGCCAGTGCCTCAATACCCTCTGAGTAAAGAATTTCCTCCTAACATCCAATCTCTTATCTTTTAGTTTAAAACTATTCTCTCTTTTCCTATCACTATCTACCTGTGCAAAAAGTCCCTCTCTCTCTTTTTTATAAGCCCCCTTTGAGCACTGGGAAGCCACAGTGAGGTCTCCCCAGAGCCTTCTCTTCTCTGTGCCGAAAAACACCAGCTCTCTCAGCCTGTCTTCCTAAGACAGGTGCTCCATCCCTCAGATCATCTTTGTGGCTCCCCTCTGGGCCTGTTCTAACAGAGCCATGTCCTTGTTTTGAAGATTCAAGACCTGGAGAAAATATTCTAGGTGAGGTCTCACAAAGGCAGAGCTGAGGGGCAGAATCACATTCCCCAACCTGCTGTTCACCCTTCTTTTGATGCTGTCCAGGATGTGGTTGGCCTTCTGGCTATTAGCACACACCGGTGGTTCATGTCCAGCTTTTAATCCACAAGAACGTCCAAGCCCTTTTCTGCAGGGCTACTCTCAGTGAGTTCTTCTCCCAGTCTGTACTCATGTCTGGGATTGCCCTGACCCAGGTGCATCACCTTGCACCTGGACATGTTAACTTCATGAGGTTCTCATGGGCCCACTTCTCAAGTTTGTTCAGCTTCACCTGGCATATCTTCCTTCTGTTGTGTTAACAGTACCGCTTTGTGTCATCTGCAGAGTTGCTCCATCTCACTGTCTGTGTCATCAACAAAGACATTAAAGAGCTCCAGTCCCAAAGAGCCTTGAGGGACATCACTCATCACTGGCCTCCACCTCGTCATACAGCCATTGACTACAACTCTCTGGCTGCATCCATCCATCCAATTCCTTATCCACTGAATAGTCCCTTCAAATCCTTATCTAAAGATAAGGATGTTGTGTGGGTCTGTGTTGCAGGCCTTACAGGAGTCTAAGGAGATTGCACTGGTCAGTCTTCCCATGTCAACTGTTGCAGTCATTCCACCACAGAAGCTCACCATATTAGTCAGGCATAATTTGCCCTTAGTGAACCCGTGTTGCCTGTCTTGGATCACTTCCTTGTCTTACACATGCCTTAACACTGCAGCCATGAGGGCCTGGTCCATGATCTTACCAGGCACAGAGGTGAGGGTTACCAATCTGTAGTTCCCCAGGTCTTCCTTTCTCCCCATTCTAAAAATAGAAGTGATGTTTCCCTTTTTCCAATCAACAGGGACTTCATCCGACCACCATGACTTTTCAAATATCATGGAGAGTCTTTTGGCAACACCATCAAGCAGTTCCCTCAGGACTCCGGGATGCATCTTATCAGGCCTCATAGACTTGTATCCATTCAGTGTCATCAGGGGATCTTGAACCTGCTCTTCACTTACAATGGGAGAGACTTCACTCCCACAACCCCCATCTAGAAGTTCAGGGACTGAGACACATGGGAGGCCTGACTGCTGGTGAAGACTGTGGCAAAAATCTTGTTGAGTACCCCAGCCTTCTCTGTAACCTGTGTTCCTTCTTGTTTATCAGATCATTTACTCCTGCCCAAGCAGGTCAGTCCCAATGATTCCCGTCCTTCCAGTGCATCTCACTGGACCTGACCCAAGATAATTTAACTCCTCAACCTGGTATACAATGACTCTTTCTTTATTGTTTTGCTCAGGATAGCTTTTTTGCCACCTTAGCAAATGGGATTGGCTGTGAAGGAGTCCAAGGTGTGCCAAAGAAAGTGCAAAGAGAGGTGTGGGGGAAAAGGCGCTAAATGAGTTGCTAGATCACCTCAAGCCATGACACGTACCTTTGCCCTCATGCCTGCTTTCGGTATGACATAATATTAAGGGTGCTGACAAAGGAGCTCTGTCAAGTCTCACTGCTGTAGTTGGAGGAGACACCACACCAAAACATGACTGCTCTGCCAGGAGTTGGTACTTGCACTGCAGGCAGAGTAATGGTACAGGTGCTGATGCCTCAGCTTTTTTGATGTAAAACTAAGCCTCCAGTGAAGGTGGGTGTAAGGCTCTGGACTTTGCACTTTTGAAGGGGCTGAGGCAGAAACACAGGTTCACTTCTGTCAGAGGAAACGTAGCAACCTGCAGCAGAGGGAAGGGCAGGCGGGTTAGTGACCTCTCAAGAAGGCACAGCAAGGTGTGCTAGCACTGGTGTGCCATCCCTATACAAACACTGCCTTAGCCAGAGGGGTTGTATAACCATACAAACATTGCCAGAAAAGTAGCTTCTGTAGGCAGGGCTTCAATTAATGCCTTACTAGATCATGAGACATCAATGCATTGTGAGGTATTAAAAATACTATTTTAGAGTTTCTCACTGATATAAAGAATACTTTTCACTTCTTCCCTTTCTCTTCCTGGGGCCTTTGCAGTTCAGCCCTTGGTACTGAAGTAGTCTGGCTTTCCAAAAGGAAAACTCTGAAAACAAGGCTCAAAATGTTTAAAACTCACTACTCTAAAAAAGTGTGAAGCAGTTCATCTGTAAATTCTGTTGTAAGAAAAACACATTAGTGTGTAACAAGTATCCAACCTGACTGACACCAATTATTCTAATCCTCTAAAACAAATCTCCTTAAAATCATTCTGCCAGCGTGCTAATGCCCTGCTTTGGTCTACTGAACTTTACTATGTGCCATAGCAGCAGGTGTACGCAACAGACTCAGAACTTTTAAAAATGAATGGAAATAGAATGGAAAGTAAGAAAATACAGAATTAGTTTTAGAAGGGAAAATAAAATTTTCTACAGTGTAAGGAGAAACAGGGCTTTACATGGCAGAGGGATTGCTCATAGGTAATTGAATGTGATGACACCTTTCATGCCTGTGATACACAGCAATGTAAATAAACTTTATGCATGTCCAAAAGTGTGGGTGACATTGTGAATTGCTTGGTTTCACACCTTCATGCCTTTATTTGTGCCCTGTGCAACACTTACATTGTATGAACTACATGATAGCTTTGTTTGGGAAGCAGTAGAGTGGGGGGAGAGGTTCAATGTCTGGTCCTGCTCTGGCTCTTTTATTCCTCTGGGTGGTTTTCCTATTCCTCTAGGTGGTTCTTGAACAGGATAGCATATGCTGAGGACTGCTTTGCACCTTTATTGACAAGTTCATAGTTTAGCTAGAGAATTACTACAGTTGCAATCCAGCATCTCTTGATTCAGCTTTGCTACCCCTAAGGGGAATAAGAGAACTCTTGCAGTGTGTCTGTGGGCTAGGCAGGAATCTGTCCTTCCTTGGTGATGATGAATGTGCCTGATAGAGGCTGTGATTGCTCAGTTTACAAATTCATTCCTGTATAATGATGTGAAGACTGCTGCTGGGCACAGTTTGTATGCATGGAGAAAGAGTTTCTAACCTAAACAATCACAATCTCGATCACACATCTTCATCAACATCATGTTTCCCACAACCTAAGGGGCAAACAGCTGAAATAAAATAGCACCAGTAAATAAAAATAAATAAAAATCTCTAGTCTTTGGTTTTGTTTCTCCTGATGTTTTATCTTCACATGTAACAGTAATATGTCTGACTGCTACTGCAAATGCTAGTGTGAAAAGCACATCATGCTTCAAGGGACAAAGCACGCTGTCCACCAGAAAACCTGATTTGCAAACAAAGGGCAGCAGATGCCCTCCCGAGGAAGATGTGACTTATCAATGCTTGAGGAATTTGCAACTCTGTGAACCTCACTCTGCAACTGGGGCCACGGACTTAGCTTTCTAAGACAAATCTCTAACTCTGTAAGGTGAATTTTCTGGTGCAGATCTGCCTAACTCTCCCTAAAGGAGAAAAATAAAGCTGTAATGACCAACTTCAGCTACTGCTGGAAGACATCCCTCTCAGCTCTTCACTTGTCAAAGCAGCATCATTACACTTGACAGAAAGGCTAGAAGGTCAGAATCTAGAAATACCTGATTCTGGCACAGGACTTCGTGCTTGCATGGCTGTGTAAACATGAAAAGGGGGAAAAATCCAAGAAAGGCAAAAGAATTTGGCACATAATGGCTTTTACATGACAAAGAAATGTGAATAGTACAACAATGCAGCAATAATATTTCTAATGTATCCAAATTTCATAACGTTGACATTTTGTAGTTGAACCGATCTTGCATCCCTTGCTGATTATGACAGCTGCTCTTAGTCTATCATGCCTGACTGATTTTTCAGATAAGCATTAGATGCAGAATTGTATCTTATTAGTTATAAGACCACTTAAATGTGAAGTGTGTACCTAAACCAAATGAAGTCCTTTGACAGTCCGTATCTCACCACATATGAATTTATCTGATATAATACTGCTTGGATCTCGATAGAGTTGTTAGGGAATAACTTTAGAGGATTAGACCTGTGCTTAGTGCTGTGCACTGAGGGGTAGATGCTACTGGATTCAAGGAGAACAAACGTGGGATACGTGACCCTACATATGACGGAACCCGGAGTTTGCAGCTCGAGCAGCATCAGCAACACGCACTGCTTGTAATCCCGTCAGGATTCGCGACGTGAAGGGGAAGAAATGGACCAGCACGGATGTTGCCTTTTTTGGGGGTGAAGCGTGCCGGGTTCCAGCTGAAGCGCATGTCACTGCCGCGCTGTGCCCTGCCGCTGTGCCGGGCTATGCGTGGGGCTCCGCGGGGAACGACACGCATACACCCCCGCCGCATCTTGCGGGAATCCCGGGTGGCACTGAGCCCGCGCTCTCATCGGTGGAATTGCGGGAGGCGGGTGTGCGTGTGCGGGCACGTGGGACAGCACAGGTCTCCGCAGAGCAGGATGGATGCCCTCGTCACACGGAGAGCTGCGGAGTGGCGAAATTAGAGCGGGGCGTGATGCGGGTAACTTCAGGGACACCGAGTTAGGCACGTCCGCCCTGTCCCGAACGGTGTCCCGCCCGGCTTGGCCGCAAGCAGTGTCTCTCCGCAACGTGTCTTTGCTTTGGTTTTGGTTTCTGTAGAGGCTTCGTTTGTTTGTTTAATGAATCCCGGGCATGTTGCGTGTGTGAGCGGAGCTGAGCGGTTATTTATTTTTCCTTTCTCATGAGGCGTTTTTCCATGAAAGCGTGCTGCTCGGTCGGAGAAAGACTGAACAGCGACAGCAGGACAGTGTTTCGTGGCCGGTCGGTGCAGGGACAGTGTTATCGGCAAAGGGTCACGCGGAGTAGTGGTGAGTTTTGGTCTGAAACCGAGAAATGAAGTTTTTCACGGTTTGACTGCAGTTGTCCCGGCGTGGCACGAAGCCGCCGACGGTCCAGGAGGTGTTTCCTGCTAGCAGAGCCAAGCAACCTGGCGGGCCCTTTGGGATAAATAACTCAGGGAAGTGTTATTTTATTACATAAACCTTTATAAAGCAGTGCATTCCTCGCCCAGAAAAGCTGTACCTGCCGCCTAATGCGACACTCCCCTCTGGTGCTGAACCTGCCGCCGCAGCAGTCGGAGGTAAAAGGCGGCAGGAGAAGTCCCGGGGGGCTTGGACTAGTCCAACAGCCCCGGAGCGGCGGGGTACGGCGAGGTGCGGTGCGCTGTCCCCTAGGCTGCCTGCGGGACTGCTCGCTGGGGCCGAGAGGGTTTCAACCCCGCCGACATGCGAGGCGAGAATTCCTCAATGGCGCTGGGCCCGCCCACCCCGCGAGGAGGTGGCACTGCGGGCCACGCCCCCCGCGCGCACGTGTGGGAGCCCTCACCCCCTGTTCCCCGTAGGCTGGCCCCGCCCCGCCCCAGGCGATTGGCTGCCCGCGCTGCCGCGGGCGGGGAGTGGGCGGGGCGCTCGTCCCGCGCCGGCGGCCCCACCCCCGCGCGGCGGCGGGAGCACACATCCCGCACGTAGCCGGCGCGTTAATCAGCGCGGGGCCATCTGCGCCGCCGTCCGCGCGCCGGGCGGGGGCTGCCGCGCCCTCCCGCACGCCCCGGGCGGTCCCGCACGCTGCTGGGGCGGCGGCAGCAGCGGCCGCAGTAGCAGCGCGGGGCTCCGGCAGCACCGCCGCTCCCGCAGCGCCGGGCCGCGGTGTGTAGCCGAGCCAGCCGCGGCGAAAGTTTTGCCTCGCCTCGCCTGGCCCCGCGCCGCGGCGGAGCCCTTGCCCGGCTCGGCCTGGAGCCGGCGGCGGCCCGGCGGGCATCGCCTCCCGACGCGGGCGCCGGCAGGGCACCGGCGCGCCCGTCCACGCCGCGCCATGCCGCTGGGGCACATCATGAGGCTGGACCTAGAGAGAATAGCCCTGGAGTACGTCGTGCCCTGTTTGCACGACATCGGCTTCTGCTACCTGGACAACTTCTTGGGAGAGGTGGTGGGGGACTGCGTGCTGGAGCGGGTGAAGCGGATGCACCGCGACGGGGAGCTGGCCGACGGGCAGCTGGCCGGCCCCAGCCGAGGCATCGCCAAGCGGCACCTCCGCGGCGACCAGATCAAGTGGATCGGTGGCACGGAGGAGGGCTGCGAGGCCATCAACTTTCTCCTCACGCTGATAGACCGGCTGGTGATGTACTGCGGAAGCCGGCTCGGCAAGTACTACGTGAAAGAGCGATCCAAGGTGAGGGTCCGCGAGGTCCCGTCCCTCCTGCCCGCCCGCCGGCACCGGCTCCCAGCCGGCCCGACCCGCCTCGCAGCTGCTCGTGGGACCTGCTTCAAACTTTCCACGGGCGTCCGCGCTATCTGCCTGTGGGTGCCTGTGGGCTCGGGCTGTCCCGGAGCACCGCCCCGGGTGGCGGAGGAGCCGTGCACTGCCCGAGGGACGCCCACGACGGCAGCCGCTCGCCAGCCCTTGCCGGCGGGCGGCCGGGTGCGGGGCTTCCGCTGAAAGCGGGGCCGCCCGCTGCGGGTCCCTCGCCCCGCCGGTGCCGGCAGCGCTCCGGGGCGGCTCCTCTTGCTGGGTTTTCCCTGGGCTCTTCGGCTGCCGGACCTCGACCAGTCCCTTGCCTGTTCCCCTGTGTGGCACCGGCGATCACTTCGCAGCCGTCCAGGGGGCTGCAGGCGGCTCCCCGCTTCTCGGTGGTGGGGCCAGACCCGCTGCACCCCGCCGCTCGCTGCTGCTCGCCCCAGGTGCAGAGAGGGTGGACCAGCGCGGGGCGTACCCCACCAAAAACGTCTAGCCTTGCCTATGTTTCGGGGGTGAGGAAGCTCTCCGCCCCTCCCTGCGAACGTACCCGGCTCGGATCCGATTATTTGGTTGTTTGCACGCATGTGGTAGTATTATACAAAGTAGTTTCGAGGTTCCTACTCATGCCAGTGTCCTGTAGCAAAAGAGATTATCGTTATTGCATAGGGTATGTGGCACAAAATAAGGGATGCTCAGTTTGAGCATTGCAAACTTTTGTCTTAAAGAGAAGAGTTGTTTTTTCTAGGCTTTTTTTGCTCCGAAATGGAGAGGACACTTGTGTTGTTATAGGACACTTATATTATTGGTTTCTTTCCCAATGAAGTTTATTTGCACTTGCAGTGTCATTAGTTTGGGATAACTTGTCTTTTCTTTCTTTCTCTGTTTTTCTGTGGCAAAGTGAACTAGCTTGGAACTAAGTTCATTCATTGTCCTGAATGCTGAAAACATCCCCATTTCTTTATTTCTGTAATACATAGTACAATTTCAAAATGTCCACTGCTTTCAGAGATATGCCAGAAACAAAAAGCAATGAAACTTTTAAAAAATGACAATAGTGAGCAGTTAGGCATTTCTTTTGGTCCTTACTTGCACTGGACTAAGGGGATGTGTGAGTGGTACTGAGATTTATTTTTCCCCCCCAGAAAAAGGAAGAAAACAGAATGGTGATGCTTACCAGTTGCTTGGGAACACACTGAAACCTGTGCGTGAGCCCCCCCCCCCAATTCCACTTACGGGTGGGAATAATAAAAGGTTGAAACACTGCTCCTATGCTTAGCTCCACTGAATTACTGATCATCAATTCAGTTAATGCTTGGGTAGATATGGTTTAAAATGTGGGTAGATTGGATTTCATTTATTCCTGTTGGGAGCCTGGTATTAGGAGGTATAAATAACCATTCTGCTTTGGCATACCTTTAAGGTCATCCTGGTCCTTTCTCTAGGTGACTTTGTTTATCTGTTTATAGCTGAAAGTGTGTTACTGGCTAATGGGGTGGGTGTTGAGGGGGTGAGAGAATAGGGGTTTACTCTAAAGTTGAAGTGAAAGGAGGTTGTCCAGCCTTTTTACAAGGTATTTGGAAAAAGAGACAACTGGATGAGTGAAGGCTTTTGGCACTGGCTAGGGAGAAGAGTCTTTTGGGGAGTGAGGTGATTTTAAAACTGAATTGTGTTGTTCTTGAAGTCATTTTTGTACAAATGGTAATAACAGAAAGGACAGAACTTGTTTTATGAATAGACACCAAGCTACTGCTATAAAGAGAGACTTTTGATACTTATGATTTAGTGTGGAAAGTGTCAGACTCTGAACAATGCATGAAAGTGCTACACAACAGTCCAGGACTGAAAGGCACTCAATATTGGTTGTAAAACTAAATGCAGAGAAATTTTTATCAGACATTAATAGTAACCTATCCCCTTGTTATAATAATAAGTACCATGGATATGTGAGGCCCTGGAATAGCAGCTGCCATCTGTAACTGAGATGTGGGATGTCTTCAGCAGGAAGATTATTCCTGTGACTAATCAACTGACTACTACAGTGCATGCAGGTTCCCACGTCGCCTATAGACATTTTTGTTCCACCATTAAACCTTCCCATTTTGCTTGTCATCTAAAGTCTTGTGAATGCATATACACAAATACCAAATTTAAATTCAGTGTATTTTTATCTGACAGATTATACACATAAATAGATGCCCATAAACTTTCATAGAACTTCTTTGCAGGACATGTCCTGCTGTAATTTATTGTTTTGGGATATAGATATTAGACGAGCTAAGAGTCCAGAACACTTTGTTTAAAATGCAAGCCTTTGGCTACATGGTAACTCCTCTTGTCATGAAAATGTATCCCATCTCATATCAGCCCATCATTATTTAAAGGTTTATACTTTTAAATAAGTAGTATGACTTTAGTCTTCAGCCTAAGTGTTGGAAGGGGGGGAGAGGTTTCCCTGGTAATTATGTCAGATTACTATCAGGTTAGTGTGAAGTGCTTCATGTTTTTGTAACTGCACAGAGGACCACAAGAAGAACTTTTGTCCATTAAAGGAAACTTTCCTTGTAGTTACATGAGCGAAACAAGCCAGGATTTTGCTGTTTCCAAGTGAATTTCAAGAGCATTTCAAGAAACTTAAAATTGCATCGAAGAGAGTGGACAGAAGTAAAATTTTACAAGAGTATTGGATATCCTTATGAGCTGTTGGTTGAAATTTGAGGGCTGATAGTGAAACATAACCTTTCATCTTTGCAGACTAGATAAAAATCTATCTTTGGAGTAAGTCATACTTTAAAATATTAGCTGGTTAGATGATCAAAACATGGTTAAATGATCAAAATAATAACCAGATAACAAAAGGATTCCTCTGTTGACAGACTTGCACTGCTTGCTGGCTTTTGCATTCTCCTCAACTAGAGTCTCCGTTTTCTAGTAAGATATTACAACGGTTCCCCTTTTTTAGTAGGTAAATGGCTAAGTATATCACTGAGGTGTTGCTGACCCAGGTTTAGCCCTCTCCTCAGAGTGAGAAGATTCACGTCCTTGAGTGAGGGATGCTCTGGCCCAGGGACAGAGGTCACTCTGGTTTTGAGGACCTCTTTCTACTCTATTGGAGATTTGCTTGAAGAAAAGCTGGTGGGTGGTTGGGACCAGGAAGAAAAGCTGCAGCTTGATCTGTGAGGCCAGTCACCTCGAGTGCCCCCCGGGATCAGGTGATGCTCCAGGGACCATGTGTGAAAGGGTGATATAATGG
>NW_020955471.1:115393-144389 GCF_003031625.1 Empidonax traillii | reverse complement strand
AGGGTGATATACTGCAGCTTCCAATTCCCCAGGTCACAAGGTCTCTTCTTTGGGTTAACTGGCATTTGTGATGGCTTGAGAGGATGCCTGTGGAAAAAAAACCCCTGTATTATATGTAAGTAAAGGCAGTAACTCTTTTTTAAAGGCAGGAAAATATTTCAGAGGAGAAGCCCTTTCAATTTCTTCTTCAAGACCTGAGAAATATTTTGGTGGTGGGTGGAGGTTTTTTGTTTTGTAGGTTAGGTTTTTTTGTTTGTTTGTTGGTATTTTTGTGGGGGGTTTTGTTTGTTTGCTTTGTTTGTTTGTTCTTTTAGGAGCTGCTGGGGAGCCCTGGAAGTCCCTGCAGCAAGGAGGCAGGGGACAGGATGGTAGGAGCCAGGTTGACACTGGCTGGTGTGTGGAAACCTAAAAGCTGTGTGATGGCTGGGTAACTCATCTGCTGCCAAGAGGCTGTGGTTATTTCCTCTTTCTCATTTTGCCTCTGCTGGTGAAGGGCAGGGTCCCAGAGCAATGCTTTCAGTGCCTGCTGCCCTCAGCGCGTGATGTGCTGCCAATGGGCTGCATTGGTCCCCACGGGTTAGGGGTGGAAGGTACTTTGAACTGGTGTGGCTGAACTCTGCATGGACTCTGCACCTCGTCCTGACAGCAGCACATTCTGCTCTGAGTCACAGGTACCCTCTGGGGTTCCATCAAGGGCTGAAATCTATGTCAGGTCTGCCATTGGGGACCTTGAGCTCATCTTGCACCTGCTGGATACCAGTGAGTCCTGCTGGTTAGAGAATAAGACAAGAATTCATAATCTTAAGAGCTGATCTGTTGTTAAAGGAAGCCCATGACTGATGCTTTCAGCTCAGCAGGAACTGTTCACATTCAGAGTCAAGTATATGGCCTGAAGTTAAAAGAAAAAAAAGTGTTTTCAATATGAGATTAGTTAATTTAGAAGTCCCTGTGGGATTTGAACCTTCTTGAAAACTTTCTTTGCTTGTAGCCATGAAACCACCCTGCTCACCCCACCCTGCTGGACCCTCTCTGATGGTCACAGGAGAAGCAAGTCTTTTGTGGTGGCACTTCATGCTTGGCAAGTGTTTGTTGAAAACCAGAATGGGTGGTTCTCCCTACTACACGATGGGGTGTTCTTAGGTAGGTTTTGAAACATAGTCTGCCTAGCTGGTTGTTACGAAGATTTCTGTTCTTGAGGATTGAAGAAATAGATGAGATGTCACAGTTTGACAAAGTCCCTCATAACTCAGGTAAGGTATTTTTGTATTTATGTGTGAAGAAAGAAAAGGTCTGTTCTATAGCATTCAAATTCTATCATTTGCAATTAAAAGACAGTGAAATGCTGAATTTTCTAACTTGAGGTGCAGATTTGAAGAGCAGGATAACAGAAAACTGTAGGCATGGTAGGCTGAAGAGCAATACTGCCTGTAGAAATATACTGGTTTATTGTATGTTACAAAATGTATTTGATACTTTGGTAGCAACATGCCTTGCAATTAGTTTACAATGGGAGGTCTGATGAATACCACCATCCAGAATAAATATGCATAATTTCTTTCTTTTAATCAAATGCACATGTCCTGGCATAATGGATAAGTTCAAATCTGTTCTTCTGGCCATCTGCCGGCAGAGTCCAGAGCCACTGGAACTGTAAATACAACAGACAAGTCATTTTATGATATCAGACTGAAGAATTCAGCATTGGCACAGATCCTAGAGTGGTTGCTTTGGCTCGGTGTCAAAGCTGATGTTTACATCTGTGTTTGTCAAGCAAGATTAGTTAGCCTGGTTAATTATACACAGGAATGTATAATTTTTACTTGACAATCAGATGAGTATAAACTTGGGCATATTAGCACTTGTTTTTGTTCTTCATCAAATTATTCTCAATGACTTTTGAAACTTTTAAAAGAACTACTTCTCTGAAAGAGGCACTCGGAGAATCTTTCACATTTGATTTGTTTTTTACTCAGCAGGGACTGGGTATTAGAGAAATGGATCAATATTTTACAGACAATGATGCACATATCTGTAAGTGGGATCAGAAGTGTGGGGAGCCTCTATGAAATGGTATTTAAGGTAATACTTGGGTGTTGAAGTTACAACCAGATAGAATTTGGTACCTGTTATGTATCGTCACTCTTAAAAACCTGACTGTAGTGCACTGCTAGACTTATTTCATGGTAGGCAGTGGCAAAAATATGCTGCCTTCAGTGTGCATTACACCAGAGCCTTTGGCAGCCAGGTGTCTTCTCTTGGTCATCCTTTCCCACTCTTGCAGAGGAGAAGTATGTCTGCCTAGTGACCTTTCTCACACTGTGCTAGGAGTTTTCTATGTGCTTTACAGTCAAAGTCCCAGAGGAAGGCAGAAGGTTGTTAATCCTGTAAGAGAAGGGAAATAAGTCAGTGCTCTCAGGCAGTGCACTCAGACAATGTAAAGATCAGAGTGTTCTGTTTATCCTGAGTTTGTGCATGTGTTTGTGGCATCAGGGCAGGTTACTTATTTTTTTTTATTGTCTGTAGTTTTGCAGTCCAGCAAAGACTCTTCATGAGTCTTACTAGACTCTGGAGTTATATATTGATGGCAAAGCAGTGAAGTTTTCCATAATCTCTCCCATATTGGTAGTGCATTTTTCACAGTAAATTCTTATTTGTTGCTGTGCCTGCTGTGGTACCATTCCTTTCTAGCAGCGCTATGTCAGCTCTTAGTGCCAGGGACTTGCAGGAGCCCTGTTGGTGTGCCTCCCAATATCTTGATTACTTGTGAGCCCTAAATGCCTATGTGGCTCTCAGTTTATGTTTGTATGAGGGCTCGTTGCTCATTAAATGCCAGTGTAACTGTAATACAGGTGGCATTAAGGCCTCTGCATAGAGGGAGTGTTTGTCCTTTGGACTGGCGGGGGAGTGTACAGCATTGCAAGGTGCACTATCCTGGGGAGAGCCACTGGGCAAATGGCAAGATTCAGAGTTCAGTGCCCCCTCCCGCTGAGCTTGCGTTTTGGGAGGGAGGAGAGTTGGTCACAGAATCACAGAATCAATCAGGTTGGAAAAGACCTCTGAGATCATCATGTCCAACCTATGACCAAATGCCACCAAGTCCCCTAGACCATGTCACAAAGTACCATGTTCAGTCTTTCCTTAAGCACCTCCAGAGATGGTGACTCTAGCAGCCCGTTCCAATATCTAATCACCCTTTCTGTGAGGTATTTCTTCTTAACTTTCAAGAATTTCTTGCTAATGGTCCTTGCTATTAATATTTGTATGCCTTTTCCCAAGGTAATTATTAATGAATGATTCAGTCCATTACATACAGCTCATTGCTAGTAACAGTATATTTAAAATGGAGATTGATGCTCATAACACTGATGCAGGGCAGGATGTACACAGTAAAAGTGGCTTGATTCTTTGCATTAAGGATTCCAGCTGTGTGAATCCCAGTGTCTTTATTTGACTTCACAGTAAACTCTTTCTTTGACTTCCAAATTTATCTGGATGGTGGCTCAATACAGCCTTACTCTGAATGTTGTTTCCTGAGAAATTTGCTTGATTAATTAGGTGGAAGTATCTTCTCCCTTCTCTTCTTCTATGTTGGGATTATTTTTTCCTGCAGTGGTGGGGTTGTTCAACAGTGTCTTTACTCCCTCATCCTTTACGTAGGTGTGTAGAAGGGGATGAGGTAGAGGGAGAAGATAAAATCACAATGATCCAAACATGAATGTGTTTTTAATTAGATGAATTTTTGATGGTTGTTGAATAGACTTGACACACCTGGAAGAGATTAATACTTTTATCAAATGGTTCAAGATGACTCTTACAAAGTCAAAGAACCTTTTTTTTTTTTTTAGGTGTTTACTTCTTAAAAAGTTTTTTACTGCTCCCCTTGCAATTGGATTACCTTTTCCCAATATGTAAAGGACCAGGGGCAAGTGGTCATTTGGCACCAACAGGCCATGTAGCACTCATCCATCTTGCAGTGGATGGCTTGAGAGAATGAGGAGATCAGGAAGGAAAGCCTTGGAGTAAGTGTTGCTGGTTTCAGATTTATGGAAAAGGGGTTGGATTTATCATGGCTGTAATCCTTCTGTGACAAAGCTGAAGGCTGAAACAACATTGTTCAAAAGCTGCCAGCAACACAAGCCTCCCCAGACTTCTGTGGAAAGGTTTTGTTTGATTTTATAGACAAATTCTTGGTAAGAGGTGCTTTGGAAACTGCTTGTGGTATCTGTGCCTAGGGCAGATGATGGCTACTGTGGTGGGCTTCAAGGTGAATAACTGATGCAGTGCTACAGAACATGATGGACCTCGACAAAAGATTTTGACTGATGCACAGCACTACGTACCAATTAGTTTAGACCTTTTACTGCTTTGAAAATAGCTGACAGGGAGTAGGTCTGAAAAGCAAGGTCTCTCTTCAGGCAGTGAGATGGAGTAAGACCATGAAGGAGGCTCATGGTAAAACCTCCATCTCCTACTGTTTAAACTATTCACAGGTGTGTTGTCCTGTTAGCACACCTCTCATGATCGTTCCTGTGAGTGATTTGATTCTTCAGCTGTAAGGATCATTTCCCCTCTGTCACTCACACATATGCATCTACTGTCTCTCAGTGATAGAAAGGAGGTTTTTTCCCCTGTGGTCATTTTTCTCTTGGCGTTGTGCTTTGATAAGATTAGTAGATGAAGAAACTTAGTGCCAACATGCAAAGCACTTATTAGAAAGCAGTTGATTTAACAAGTTACTTGTTGCTCTAATTTTTTGCAAATAAAGTAACGCAAGAGATTTCTGCTGACCACAGTAAGCCTCCATGGAGGCTTACTAAATTTCATGCCACCAGCCATACAGCTAAAAATTAATAGTGCAAATTACAAGAGTACTGCATAGCACGCTGTCTGCACTGACTGGAAAGAGCACAGTTTGTCCAAAGCTTTGACGGTTGGAAATGGCAGGGTAGTCTTGTCTTTTGCCAAACATCAGGGAATTGCATCCTACTTTGTAGCAAAAAAGATGATAACCATTTTGAGTCCTGTATCTATGTAGTTCATATAAAGTCTGTTTTCTGTGCTTTCTTCCTGGACCTGAAAATCCAAACAAGGAATAGGTCTGCATTTTTCTTGTCTGAAGTCATAATAATAATTAATCATTGCTTATGTCTTCTTATACTGTCATTTTTTATGCAAATTGGTAAGGCAAATGTTTTTAAAGTTTTGGCTCCAGTTCAGCAATTCACTACTTTTTTTAAAGGCTCTTTCAGATCAGTGGGACCTGAAGCATTTGGTGCTTGGCTTAGACTATGCTAGAAGATGTTTAGAAAGCTTCAGGAAAAGTTGTAGTGATTTCTTGTGCCATCTCTGGTCTTGGTATAAATTTTTTTTCTTCTATTTGAAATGCAAGCCATCTTTTATATGGTTTCTTAGGAGGCAGCAAGGAGTCTTACTTCATGGAATAGATGGCAGCTGTGATTTTTATGACCTTCGCAACTGACTGTCTTGTGGCAAACCTGTCTTATACTGTTAACGGTACAGTTATTCCAGTAAAGCATACAAGGAGATAGGCAGTGCATGGTGGGGGAACACCCCCCTAAATGGGAAAAGCCTTGGGTGCAAGGACCCCAGGTGGATAGAGCATATTGCTAATAACATCAAGGGTGTGGGTTTGATCCCTGTATGGGCCATTCTCTTAGGAGTGTGACTTGATGATCCTTTTTGGTCTCTTCCAACTCAGAATGTGATCCTGAGTGATTCTGATTCTGAGTGACAGTGGCCTTCATTGTAGCTGGTGGAGCCTCTTGACTGCCCCGAGATTCCAGGGGGTGAAGAAAGCATCTTGCATAGCCCCTCAGTGAACCACGTGGATAGAAAGAATAGTGCAGAACCAGGAGGATTTGAGAGAGAAGATAGTGAAGAAGGAGGGGGGAGGGAAGTGTCTATTAGTCCTCAACTTGCCTGTTTTTTGGTTGTTAACAGTCTTAGGGTATTGGGCTTGCTGCTGATGACTGTGTAACTGCACCTTCCCCTTCTGATTTCCCACAGGAAATCTGGTAGAAGTGGTCTGAGAAGGGGAAAAAGGAGAAGCTTCACTGTAAATGCTGAAGCATGTCCTGTTGTTGGGACACATAGCTATGTCGTATGTGCTCAAACAGAACAGGGTCCCCAACCTTGTATTGATAACTCTATTCTTTACAGTATTCACTAATGTTTCCATTTCCACTAAATTAACATGAAGCAGACTAACATAAAGGGTCACTGCCTGGTTAACTGTTTTATAGACTTTCTCTTCATGGAGGAGCAATGAGAAGATTTATGAATGCTGATCCTCATTGCCAAATTTGCTGTAATTCAACATTTCATGGTGGTCAAACACTGAAGTGTCAAAGTTGTGTATTTTACTATCATATTTCTGAGTGCAAAACTTGATGTTTAACCAGTGACCTAAAGGCTCAATACCAGCCTCACAATTACACTGATAATTTCTTGGCAAGGTTAAAAATGTAGTTGACTTGTTCTTTGTTTGTTTGTTTCTTTACACTTAGATGTCTCTGCAACTGAAACAAATACAATTTTATTTCTTTGTTAGTTTACTTTTGTCTCTTGCTGGCACTTGGCTAAAAGCCTGTTTCACTGCTTACCATCTGTAGACACTACTGCTGCTAGTTATGAGCTTAATTAGTACAATGTTTTGGCTGCAGTTAGGAAAGGCACTGGCTATGCCAGTGGTGACCATACCTATGGGCAGACATGGTACCTACTTCATCCCCACACCTAAATAGGCACATGTAACCCTATAGCTCTGCCTTCCGTGCATTCATCTGCCCTGCCTTTCCCCTTTGTGTTTCCCATTGCAGCGATGTACTTGCACCCTACACCTCTAGCAAAGCCAGCTGCAGGACCCCCACCAAGGGTTTTCTTACCCTGGTTCTTACCAATCTGTCGTGCCTGTGCAGTCAGCATCTCTCATCTCAATCCCAGATAAGAGACAGGGAGGAGGGCTGCTTCCTCCTCTGGCTGCCCAACCAGCTGGCATCCTGCGAGAGCAGCCCCTGCCCAACCTCCAGCTTGGCTCAACCCTGGCTGCCCCTGTGGAGGTTCTGAGTACATGCTGCTCTTGTCACTCTGGCAGCCAGAGAGGAAGAGGAAAAATGAGGGAAATGAGCCAGAAAGACCACTCCAGGCTTTCTGCATCCTCAGGAAACATCCTGAATTCGCACTAGAGCGACCACCTCTGTCGCTCAAGAGTTTCTGTGCTTCCTGCAAAAACTACCTTAAATGCCAAAGAACATTATTACTTTAGGACTCAGTCTTGAGCTGGGTCTTGAAAAACTTCTAAAGGACTGCTGCTTCAGTGAGTTGTGGTGGGAATGGCTGGGTAATGTTCTGGAGGGGGCTGCAGCAAAGTAGAGCAGCAGGAGTGAGCAGGCAGGAACCTGTCAGGCATGGCTGTGTCCCTTGGCAGGGCCACTGCCCCAGCAGGAGGGTCAAAGCCTGTGTCACTGACTGCAATGCAGGCAGCCTTTAGGGCTGGTCTTTTCTGTCAGGTGGTGGCAGCATAAATCCATGGGAGAGACCTGACCAGTGCAAAAAGAGAAGTGGGAATTCTGCAGCTCATGTTCAGATCCAGAATCTGATGTTCTGCAGCTGAGTTAAAGACCAGATGTCCTTTAAGAAGTGAGAGCTTTTTTTGAGTATCTTAACGATGTGCAAATATGAGGCTGGAGCTCAGTTCCTTGTGTGTGTACATGTCTGTCTATGCAAGCTTGCCTTGATCAGAGTTGCTGAGTTTCTGTCTGCACATACCTTACTGGTGCAAGTACGAACTGTAAAAGTGGAGGAGAGGGGAGTCACTACAACACTTGGAAAGATTTTTTGGTTTTTTTTACTAATATATTTTATTGCCTAACCTTAGAACAGGTGTAGTTATATTACTATGAAATTGCCTTGAATCTGAATGTCGTTTCCCTTCCTACCTGGAAAGATGGTGTGCCACTCCGTATACATCCATCCTCTTTAACTAAGAGATCGAACTATTGTAATGTTCATATGTACTCAGAGCTGTACAACTTCATGTGCAGGCAAAGCCTTAGAGGTAAAGACCACACAAGCTATTGAAGCATAGCAGAAATTATTCCTGATGGGAATTTGTTACAGGTAATTTTAATAAGTTTTACCAAAAAATACTCATTCACACAAAATCCTATGCAGGAATACATGTATTGTTAGCTAGGCAAGGTCATCTCTAATGGTGTGGGTGAGCAAAGGATGTGTGGGGGCTGAGACTGCTTCTTTCCAAAATTAACATAGAAGATAACTGATTGCATCAAATTAGCCTTGATTTGGTGCTACTGCTGTGATAACAAATGTTGATGTCTCTGTTTATTCAGTGCAGTAATGCCTTAACAGGCTCAGAAGCCCAGGCAGCTTTGACAGTTTTGGGAGGACCCTTGAGGAATATTTGGAGTACCTGCCAAGTGTGACGGTGCTTGTCTGAACTCTGCATTCCTCTCTGGCAGTGGAGAGAGACTAACTAAGCCAAAGGGGACAAAGGAAAACATTTCCCTGGTGTGGTGCTGCCTCTGCTGTGGGAGCATGCAAGGTCACAAGAGGTGTCCTGGGCGGTTTCCCCAAGGAAGGACTGTGCTGCACAGCTGGGTCGAGGTGGCGGCTCATCACCTCTGCCTGCCAGGGGGCCAAGGGCTGCCCCGGTGAACTCTCAGGAAGTGTTTGAAGTGCTGCATACTGTATGTGAGCTGATAAGTCTTATGGGCAGCTTTGCTCACTTGCCCTGGGCCCATAGGCTAAAAGTAAATGGGAAATAGTAAAAAAAGGATGTTGTCCAATTCGGGCAACTCCAGCACCAGCAAAACACAGCTTGCCTGTGCTGGTGACCTTTCTTTGTGCAACCAGAAGAGCACCAAAATGTTCAGAGTTCTTTAAATGTTGGGGAAAAAAAAAAGGTGGTGTAATCCTCTGGGTGATTAGTAGCAGAACTGAAAAGGTCTTAAGTGCTGACAAAGGATGACAGGCTGGAATATTTCAGGAACTATGAAATTATCTTTCTATTACATAGATGAGGATATTCCTGAGAGGATGTCTGTGCTGGTTACCATGCCTTTATTCTCTGCCGAGAACCTGAACATAGAGGGACAGTCCTTATAGATTTTCTTAATGAGCCTGCACTTATGAATTTGCCTTTCTGCAGGGGTGGTGTTTGTCATGGTGTCCCCCCAGGGCTCATTACAGGGGATGCTTTCTCCATCTGCATCAATTGCTTGAGATGCTTTCTCATTAGTACAACTTAGCCAGGTTTGGTTTTTAGGGGAGAGGAAGGGACTGAACCGTTATCCGAGTGATGAATGAGGGCTTCAAGAACACGCATAAATAATCCTAAAATTTAATTAAACAGTATTATTTTTTTTTAAGTATGGGAAATAAGCGCGTGTGCCTCTGTGTGCTGCAGGAGCTGGAGAGAGCCCAGTAAGAACGAGAGCCGAGAAGCGCCTTAAGTGCCTGTGCGCTCGCTGCAAATGTGGGTTTCCTCTCGTCCCTCCGCAGCCTGTCTCTGAAGTGCACTCTGGAGTAAAGTTTGCGTTTGATCGCCGATCGCCTCACGCTCCGCACGTAGCACTGTCGTTAAGCCATCATCTCGCTGGCCCCGAGCCAGGGCTCCGCGGCGCAGGGCCGGGCGGTCTCTCTAAACTGAAACAGCCTTTATTGATAGATCGATGCACTGCGCATGTTTACAGCTGCTAATTGGAGACTTAATCTGAATATCCTTGACTGAACTAATTCACTGGCAATAGCCTTTTAAATTTCAGGTCCTGCCGTGATGGTATGCCTGCTCTTCACAGCACGCTAATCGCTTCTCAGGCGGCATTGTCGCTGTGTGCGTGCAAGCCACAACGACCCACTAATGTCGCTGACCAAAGTGTAGTTTTAGGTCAGAGCAGGATGTAAAATAAAAATCTTACCTGATTTTTGCCTTTGCATAAGATGAGAGGAGTACTGGAGAAAAGTGTTAATTGACAGGCATACAGACATGCATATTAATTAAGCACACAAGAAAGGAGGTTAATTCTTTTAATTATTAGAACAAAGATGCACACTGCAAGGACAATTGTGATCCTATGGCAATTTCAGATTTGTTTCCATAACTTTCAGTGTTCTTTTTTCTCCCAGAGGCTGAATACAGAGAGTTTGGGTGATAGAAAGCAGTCTTAATTTTCTTGTCTTTCTAAAAAGAGCAAGCCATGTAGTCAGTATACAGTGGCAGATACATGCCTTGGACTCTTCTGCCCAGGAAATCACCAGTCAGATTCCTCTCCTTGGAAGCCTGGAGAACTTCTCCCTCAGTCGATTTCTTTCAGTTTCCTGAATTGCCCCTTCACTTTAGGATCCCGTAGGATTCTGGGGGTAGCTCAGCAGAACTCACCACTGTCCCCCAAGCTTGGTTCACAAATGCTACCTATTCTCTTGACAGTTACAGGTGGCCACCACTGACATGAGGCATGACTGTTCCATGCCTTCCCATTGCACAGTGGCACTGCTCTAGCAGCCAGCTTGAACTTGAAGGGCATCCAGATTTATTTCTAAGCATGTGTTCTGTGAAGAAAAGAAATTAAAAAAATTGTCACAGGCTAAAGCAGTCTTCCACATTAATAGGACTCTTGAGACCATGGAAACCTAAATTTTGTTGCCAGTTATTAGGAGAGCTTCTTAAACCCCATCACATATTCTTTTAACAGGGAGTTCATTTTTAAAGAAGCATCAATCTGTGATCTGGCATCTTTACAGACACATTCCATAAGTTTTGAAAGCTTATTAGGGGCTCCTTGAGCTACCACTAGATAACATGCCCGTCATCAACAGCTGTGTGACATGGAGATAATCCATGAACAGAGTTTTCATGTCTAGTTCTTTCCATCTACCCTTAGTTCTTGGAAGAAATTTAACAAGCAGGAACAGTTTTCCATCTTATGGTAATTAGAATATTTTCAGATAGTAATAGACTTTTGGTTGTTAAGCAAAAATAAACGAGTGTCTTGGCATTTTTCCTCCAGATGAGAGAATAGTCCTTCCCAGACTCTTGAGCTGTTCCTCAAAATATTCTCAAAAGCTGAGTTTTCGTGTACCTGGGAACAACAATTAAGCTATGGTGCATGCAAAAGAGTAAATAAAATAATAAAGGAGAGATGAGGTTTCAGTTCTTGGAGGATCTGAATCTGATGATCAAGGTTGCATGTAAGCAGGGAGAAACAAGTATCAGACCTTCTGGCTAAAATACTATCTAATCCAAACAAGACTTTTGTACAGTTACAAGTACTTGCCCAGCAGGAGGTATTAAAAAACCAACCAATCACCCAAACAACAAAAAAAAAAAAACAACCTGATGGGCATCATGAAAACAGCGTTATGCTCCTGAGGTGAGAAATTGTGAGAATGGATGTATTTTCACTTGTGTGATTGCATCTCTGGCCACAGAAATGTTCTTCTTTCCTCTAAAATGTTCAGGATTGCTGACACAATAGAAGAGCCAGGAACAAAAATAATTGTGATCATGTCAATCTTGTCTAAGATGTAGTGCTTCAGAGATGAGTCACCTGCTCGTGCAGGGTCCTATCAGTCTTTCATATCGTGTTTGCCATGGCTCATCTGCCCCTTCATTAGACACTTGTGACCTGCATCCAGGGTGACTGTGTAGGAATACTTCTGCAAGCTAGGAAGGAAGTGTTCAGCAACATGTTCTTGGAGCTAAGTTTGATCTGCTTTGTGTTTCAGACAGAAAATAACTGCCTCACAGGTGTTTATTGTTATTACTGTTGGCTTTTATGCTTTTCAGATGGCTTCCGTTTAGGCCTCTATATGACCATGAAAGTTGAAGTGAAAAGTTTTGTGTGTCTTGCCCTGCCGAATTCTAGCACTTTCGCCAGTATTTCCTAAGTTCAAAATATAAGCTCCTTCCTCACAAAACTTTTCTTCTTCCTTGCCTCCACCTCTGAGCAAGAAGCTGATAAAAGAGAAAGAAGGTGGCAAGGTTTAGCTCTTTAACAGCTGTTTGACTGAAGACTGATAATCCAGTAATGGGTGAGGAAATGAGGGCCTGGTGTCTTATGCAATACTGCCACTGAAGCCCATTTCTTGTGTTGCATGACTGAAGTGAGCAGGGTTTCACCCCCTCTTGGAACTGGTGATTCCCTTTCCAACAGGCACAAAGCTAATGTTTCTGATTTGGTGGTGTTTTAACATAATTTTCTTCCCTCCATTCCTTCCCATTCCTACAGAGTATTAAATTAGACCAATTTTCCTAGTTCATGCCTCAGTATAGCAGTTGAGTGTTTTAACTTTCATAAATTCAAGCAAACTAATATTTAATAATGTTCATGAATATTTTATACTTAACCATTATAAACTACATGGCAGAAAACACTTGGGTGCAATTGGGTGCCACAAGAAATTACTAAAGAAATACCCCGTTGTTCTTGTGTGTCAGGCAAGCCCCAACTGAGAATCTCTTGTCTTTGATCATGAAATGTCAGACTACTCATGTTCTTTTAATGTAGAGCATGCTGGGTGCCTTTCACTTTCTGGATGTACAGACTGTGCACATCTATGAACTAGAATCAGGCTGAGCACAATATGCACTCAGAACTAAGACCATCAAGTGAACCTTGGTAGTCCTCCTTTCCTAGAGGATTGGTCAAGTGATTTTTGTTTGCCCTCAAGTTCACGTCTGAGAACCACATATTGGGCTGAAATTTGGGAAGCGTGTAGCCAAATAAAAACATGTTTGAGCTATAGCACTGTTAGTTCTTATTAATACATTGGTTTTCTAGGCAACCATTATACTGATGTAGAGTATTGCTTTGGGTCTGTATAGCACCTTTCATCTAACAGACTTTACAAGTAATTTCTGAATTTAACTGTTTGATGTGCAAGCTGTACACAGAAATTATCTACACTAGGGATCAAAAGTAGAGCTGTTCAGCAATATACAGTACAAATCTGGTACAGGAAATGGAAAAGCATATTATGGAGTTTGTAGCTTAATCTGCAAGGGTGGGTGGTGTTGGCAGGATAGAGTTACACGGGTCAGGATTTTCTCTGCTGGTTGCAAAGGTCATACTAGTTCTGAGAGGAAAATACAGGATTAGTGTGGGGTTACAATACCACCTATGCAGTCTGCACTAGGAGTGCACTGGGGCCCTGGCTTAGTGCTAGGAGGCACAGAGAGCTTCTCCTTCTGACCTGGTGTCATCGCTGCTTCTTATTAAGCAGTGTTCATTTCCACTTACGAGCATCTTCTAGCTGAGGTATTTTCTGAAATGTTTTGTTCCAAGTGTCAGGCTGCTCTAGCACTGCTTATTTTGCGAAATGTAGCAGAATCATGTCTCACAGCATGATCTTGGCCATCAGCTGAGAGAATTTGTTTTTCTCCTTGCTAGAAGCACTGGGAGGCAGGGAAAAATCCTTTCTATGGAACAGTTGTTTATTATCCGCCTCCAAACTTTGCTGGTGTCTTGCAGTTTGACTTGCAGATTTCTCTGGCTGACTTGAGTTGTAATACTTAGCCTGAGTGATGGATAACATTTTTGCAAGCTTCTGTGCAATGTGGAATTTACTGATGATTCCTGGGTCCTTACTAAAGCTGGTAATTGCTGCTTGTTTAACTTGTGGTTGATTTGCACCCTCTTGGGAAAGCTAACATCCCTGAAAATAACAGTGCAGAAACTTCAGTCTTAATGATTTGCTTTTCATTTTCCAAGTTTTTTAGGCTCTACTGTATGACTGTTGACTAGACTGTCAGAGCATTGGTCTTCATATAATGGTGTTTATGTGTGACTGCAAAGGCATGAATTTGTATATCAGTTTTTAACTGTTCAGTTGTTGTTCAAGACTAACTCTTCTATTTTAACTTAGAAAAGGGTAGCGTTGCTGAAATTTTCTGAGTGTTTAATCTGGGAAGTTAAGCCAACTAAGAGTCATTCTAAAGGATTGTATTGGGAGAAAAAAAAGTTAGGCATATTCCTGCTCATTACTGCCTGTTGGAGTTAGTTTAGGTTTGGAGTTGGTTAATGAAGGGAGGAGTTGTATCCAAAAATTTGGAGTGTGCTCTTCTGGACACAATAGCCAAAAGTATAGGAAACATTTTTTACTCACGTTCCATGTGTGCACCTGGTAAATGGTTTGAATATTGTGATGGAGCATCTGGCTTTTGTCGCTAGACCATGCACTAAACCGGCAAATAACAGTGTTCACCAATTATCTAAATTAAGTCTGGGTCACGCATCTCATCTCCTGTTTCTTGTTTGCTTTGAATGAATCCAAAAGTAGTGCTAACAGCTGGAATCCCTACTGAAGCCAGCTTGATCTGCTCTGGAGCTGCTCCAGCCAGTGCTCTGATAAAGCTTGATATCGTTTCATCTAGGAGGACCATAATGATTTCCCTTCATTGTTTAAAGTTTCGTTCAAATATTCACTGTGCCAGGAAAAAGGATATTTCACTTCTGCTTTTCTCCTTTTGCTGCTGCTGCTACTAAAAAACTTTTTTCTCCTTTCTTTTCTGAAACTTAAGCTAGAGTATGGCCAGTGCTTTAGAATTCAGTGGAAATTGTTCCACTTCATCTCCAGGGAATCAATGTTACAGTTGCAAAAGGTGCACACTGTAAATAAATAAATAATGCATCAATGTCTCAGAGTCAAAGCACATGTTCAGGTAAGAGAACATATTCTGTGGGGGAAGCCGGGGAAAACACTGGCCTTTTGCCCAGATTTCCATAGTAAGTAAAGCACCTAAATCCCTTTAAGGATCTGGCCTGCAGTCTGTTGTTGTTCAGCAGCTTTTTGATTGTGGCATTAAAAAAGGGTAGTAATATTGGATTAATTTTTAGGCAGTTCAGTAATCTTGGAATAATGTCTGCTCTCCAAAGAGAGACTTAAGGCCTCCATAATTTTGTGTTGTACATCGACTTAAAAGCGAGGTATTATCAGTCAACAAAGTTTTGTTCTCATTCTGTATCATCCCTCTGGTAAGGTTAGCAGAGCTCTGCCGAGCTCACACTGCTCTCACTGGTTGTGTAGCTGCATATCCCCTTTGGAAGCAGCTGTGCCTGTGGCAGAGATGAGCACCCAGTTCCCCTGACCCAGCCCTCCTCCCTGCCTGTCTGTTGGAATCGCTGCCCCCTCTCCTTTGCTCTCTGCTCCCCGGATGTGTTTGGTTTGCAGGGCAAGATTTTCATAACTGGGGGTACTACCAGGGTGGCTTTTGTGAGAAGCCACTAGAAGCCTTCCCCCATGTCGGACAGAGCCAATGCCAGATGGCTACAAGGTGGACCTGCTGCTGACTAAGTAGAGAACTCAGAAACGAAGCTCATCCCGGGAAGAACGGAAGGGTAGGGGGAAGGTGTTTTAAGGTTTGGTTTTATTTCTCATTTTCCTACTCTGATTTGATTAGCAATAAATTAAACTAGTTTTCCCAAGTCAAGTCTGTTCTATCTGTGACAGTAACTGATGTGCGATCTCTCCCTGTCCTTATCTTGAGCCTTTCATTACATTTTTCTTGCCTCTGCTCAGTTGAAGATGGGAATGATGGAGTGGCTTTGCTGGGCACCAAGGCCGTGTTTCCCAGTGTATGAGGATCTGGTTTTGCAGAAGATTACTATTTTAATTGTTAGATCTAATTCAGCTTTCTGTGCATGGGATGGGTGAAGAATGCACCTGCATGAGTTGCTGTGCTAGTAACTGGGATGGGGGAGGGATGCGTGAGGTGGGTTATCCTCACCAGTGAGGGCACAGCTCCCTCAGACCATATTTACATTGCAGATACAGCTGATTTGTGGTTTCCACCAGATTTCTGCCCCTAACAGACTTGTTTCCAGCACTGACTGTAGGCTGACCCTTACTGCTGTTATCAGGCTGATAGTGAAATGTAGATGCAGCTGTGAAGCCTTATATAATGGCAGAATGACAACAGAGCAGACAGGGTCTACAGCAAGGCATCTAGCCCACTGCTAGGTGTGATGGAAGAGAGCTTACTACTTGGACTTAAAGGTATTTGCTCTTGTTTAGCATAATCTCCTGCCTCTGTAGGCCAGCAGTCTCTAAGCATCTGTGGCTTGAGGTGTCAAGGTGAAGAACAGGTCCTGGTGAGTTACTTCTGCCTGCAGGTACTGTTCTGGTGCTTGTGGGGAGGAAAAAAGTTAATTCATGTATGCTGACTCCTGTGGATAGATTTTGTTCTTGGTAGCAGAGGGTTCAAGGGATCCTCTGTGCTGTCTCTGTGTAGCTTCTGTGCTGGTGTTTGTTGGCATGGTAAAATTACCTTGGTGATTAAAGCAGCATGTGCTATACTCTAGCTGGTCATGTGCCCCATGAGAACAGCATGGCTTTGGCATGTGCTTGGAAGAGGAAAACAAGACTTCTGGGGTTCCTAGATAAAAATTTCAATTGCTCTTAGTAAAGCCTATACTGTCAATTTCCAGTGCTATCAACTGTGCACGGCAGCTCATTGGGGCAGGTCGTGCAAATAGTGCACAATCATATCCTTGTCCTGTGGGACAGGCATGCACTATATTCTTGCATCTGAAGTTACGATGTTATGGTCTGAATGGATGGAAAACTAGATGGGCAAAAAACTGTTTGGATGGTTGGATTTGGACGGTTGTGGTCAATCAGTCGTATTATACCTGGAGGCTGGTAACAAATGGAGTACCATAGCAATCTATCATGGGACCTGTCCTGTCAACCACTATTATTTATCAGTAATCTGAAGCAGGTGGTAGAGTGCACTCTCTTCAAGTGTGCAGAAGGCCCCAAACTATGAGGCCCAGTTTATGCCCTCGAGGGCAAGGCTGCAGCTGAAAATGGTCCCAGATGGATTCAGAGAAGAGGCCAGCAGGAACCTTATGAAAATAAACATGGGCAAATATAAGTCCTGCTCCTGGGAAGGAAGAGCCCCTTGCAGCAGTACAGGCTAGGGGCTGCCAGCAGCTCTGATTAGCTCTGCTCCCCTAGGGAGCCTGGCAACACCCAGATGGTCTTGGAGGGAAGTGAACTGAACATGAGCCTGCAGCATGCTTCCTGCACAAGAGGCTCCAGGGCACTATTTACAGGAGCACAGCACATAGATTGAGGGGAGTGATTATTGCCCTCTCATCTCTGGGGAAACCACATCTGGATACTGTCTGCAGTTTTCCAACTGAACTCGGTTCATCATCTTCCACCACTCTTGCTGCTAATACTAGCAGGCAATGAAAGAAAATGCCAGAGGATTGGTAACAAGGCTTCTACTGCAACAACTTTAGTGGTGATTGGTATCACTACTAAGTAGCCCCAATAATGAAGAATTGACTCTGAGACAAAGATCTAGTACCCCACCAACAGTCTTACCCGCTCTTCCGTGCATTCTGCTTAGGCTGCTAATGATGTCAACGTTTTTGCTGTAAAAAACCTTATAAGACATTTTGACTGTCATGTGGTTTGGAATAATTCATGTTAGGATTATCTCATCATTCAAGGTGAAATTTAAACTGTGAATTAAGCGATTATATCAGCAAGTCTGAAGATGATCAAAGAGAAAAGTATGCTCTGAAAGCTGTTTGGTTAGTTCTGTGGCTCAGTCCATGAAAGCAAACATGCACGGCCCTGTACAAACACAGCACAAAGGAGCTGCAGTTTTTTGCAGACTTTGCTCTATGAACTTTTACCCACACTTCCTGGGGACCCTTTCTGTGTGTTGGACTAAGGGGTCTATATGACAGTGACTGGAAGATATGAACAGAGGAGGATGGTGGTAGTAACGCATGACATGCTGGGATTGCTTTCTACTTTCATTATGACTGGTAAATCAATTTTGCAATGACTGCTTATCTTCAGAAACCTAAGCAAACTTCAGCTGAAACTGCTTCAAAGTCACGTAGCTTGTAGATGACAAACTTGTACCATATATATTAGTGCTTTAGTTTAATTCAATGGTTTTCTACCTTAGTGTATGTATTGTGAATTGAGTGTCCCTGGTGGTGCAGTGGCTAAACCACAGCGTTGTCAACGCTGAGATCTGGGTTCGATTCCCGGTTAGGACACTCCCCGGGCAGATGGAGCTCGCTAGCCCTGTAAGGCAATCCATCTACGTCCTGAGGACCTCACTGCCACCGTCCAAGCGTGCTTAGCCCCGGCAGATGAACCTCAGGATTAAAGGGTGGGCTCAGTTCCGCGCACACTGTGTCTCACCTAAAAAATCCAATGCGCAGGCTGGAAGGTGGAAAGACCTTCCCCGGTTCTTCGTTCGCGAAGAGACTGGCCATTATGTATTGTGAATTACGAAGGGTATTTATTTTCCTGTTTGGAATTTCATGCTGCCTAACCTGCTCTGTGAAAGAAGTTTGTGGAAATATACCGTCTGATGGTACCTGCTGCAGGTTTTGGATTGATAATCTGAAAAATGCTGAACCAAACTAGTGGTGGGATGATACTTAGAAAATTAAAACTGAAGGTAGGCACCTTGTAGAATAATTATTTTACAATCTTTATCTTGCAGGCTATGGTTGCTTGCTATCCTGGAAATGGAACTGGTTATGTTCGTCATGTGGACAATCCAAATGGTGATGGGCGCTGCATCACATGTATTTATTACCTGAATAAGAATTGGGACTCCAAGGTGAGTAAGCCATAGGTTTGAGGCAGAACATTAAAGAAAAACTACTTCAGAAACAGATCTTTGGAGCTGTCGGTTGTTTCTGTGAACTCTGAACTTCTGAACAGCTGCTCCATTCTTCATCTCTGCTTTTTTTTTTCCCTTTTATCTTTATCTTGGTTCCACTTACTTTAGACAGAAGGTTATGCTGAAGCATTACAAGCTGTTTGGGAAAATCAAGGTGACCAGGAGATTCAGTAAGGTTTTCTGGTGTTGTCACATAGCTGTCTTGGTTATCATTAGATGTTTATTCCCCATTTGTCAGGTGTTGAGGAGGGAGAAATAAGTCATTGTTAACATGAATGTGTGGGTGTTTATATGGGTAAAATGCAATCTTTCCTTTTCTTTCAGCTGCATGGTGGAATTCTTCGAATATTCCCAGAAGGAAAGTCCTATGTAGCAGATGTTGAGCCGATTTTTGACCGATTACTTTTTTTTTGGTCAGATAGAAGGAACCCACATGAAGTCCAGCCTTCTTATGCAACCAGGTAAGTAGCATATTTGGTATTGGTATTTGGGTAGGAAAAACCCCAAAGCGTCTCTTCTACCAGTATTTGTATCTAACAATATGGTCATAATGTATAAATATACATGTGCATAAAAAATAGATTTTGAGTGAATTTTCTGGTTTCAAGTCACTAGGAATTCTCTCATTAAATAAAAAAGAGCAAGCTTGAGTGATAAGTTTCCTTATGTGATGGAAAAAAAGGCCTTTAACCATTGACAGCAGAAATCGTCAGAACAGGCATGGCTATTTAGCTGGGAGGTGCTGGGTTATTCTTTTGCCCTTGAATACTATAGGGATTGTTGGGACTACCGTCTGTCAGCAGGCTATGAAAAGCTGATGTGATGCAGGGCAACCCCCAAGCTGCCTACAGGCGTCCCAGAGCAGAAAAACATGCAAAGGCCTGAAAGCTACTTTTGCCCTCTGTTACCAGGGGCTGTGCTCTCTGTTGTGCCCCCAAACAGAAATTCTCACCTATATTTCTATTTGACTTGATAAAATACATGCTAAAATGCTGTCTGTATTTGTCAATAAAGATGAACCATTTTCATCCTATTTTTTTATCTGCTAATCCAGTTTTGTGTTTTGCTTTCTCCATGAACATAAAACTCCAGGGTTCTATTTTAATAGCAAAGGTTGAAACAAATGCAAATTTTCTTTCTTTCTTTTATAGATATGCCATGACGGTGTGGTATTTTGATGCCGAAGAAAGAGCAGAAGCCAAAAAAAAGTTCAGGAGCTTAACTGGTATGATTATTTTTTTTAATAAATGTTCACCAGAAAGAATTTAATGCATATTGATATTTCCTAAGTCAGAGACAGACCAGGAATGATTCTGTAGCTAGAGGGGTATGTAATGCATTTTCAGAAAGCTTTTTCACCTCTAATCACTAGTCAGTTATTTTATGCAAAGTGGAGAAGCTGTGGCAGAAGATGATTTAGGCTTGGCCCTAGTATCCCTGATGAATGTGATGGGGACAATGGGAAAGACAGTGTCTGATTTCTCTCCCAAATGACTGAGATTTTTTCCAACCCAAGGTTCTACTCATAGAGTCAGATTGTCTTTTGTTATTTAGGAAGTATATTTCTAGGTGGAAATATTTGTAATGACCTTGGAATGTATAGATTATGAGTTGGAAAGAAACTAAGTTTAGAAATACATGTAAATGCATCTTCTGGCAGGCAGCACTGAAGTAGCTGTGATCATGGTGCCCTTCAAGAGCTACCTAGTAGCTTCAAGTCAGCCCACAGACACTTTGGCAGAAGCCCACAACAAGGTGACTCCAGCTTTCTAATGGCAGCCACACTGACTGCTACTGTAGTAATGGCATATGAGTCATGGACTGAGTTGCCCATATATGTCCCAACACCCTACCTGGGACCATGATCAAAGGTTTGCTGTTTGGAGCAGTGTAAGATTTGGTCTTCAGGGGCTGCCTCAGGCAGTTCCTCAAAAAACAGTGTGGAGAGCACTTCTCTTTTTGAAAACACGTGCAGCTGGGTCCAGCAAAGTCGTAATTAGTGAAATGATTTTCAGAACAGACTGCTGTCATCTCTGTAGCTTGTATGCAAAGCAAATACTGGCTTCACCCTTAAAGAGGATCATGAGCCAAGAAGAGGTGGGAGGAATTATCACTGATTTGGAGTTTGAAAGTTTATTGGGCTTCTTAAATATTGCATGGGTCATCTTCAGTTTGAATGGGACAAAGGTACAAAATCTTGGTGTGACTTTCATTAACATGCTGTGGTATCATACAGCATTTCAGGCCACATAGTGGATTCATATCAGGATTCTGAAATGGAAAGTATTGTCCACTGAAAACAAACCAAGTTGTTTCTGAGTTTTCAGATGAGTACTGTCAGAAACCCCTGGTTTAACTACTTCTCATTTTTTTTCTTTTTGATGTAGATGCAAGGAAGAGAGAAGCACCTGTTAATGAAGACTAATCAACTGTTTCTGAACTCTTTGTGAGGAAATAAGATCCCAAAGATGACTTCCATTTCCAGCAAAAAATGACAAATTGTTATTATGCACAAGAACGTACTGGTTGTGTCTAGCACGTGCATCTTATACTGATGGTACTTACGGCAGCCTCCTGTCACGCTGCATCTGGCAGAAGGAACACTTGTTTTGTTTTTGCCTTTTGCTGGAAAAAGAAACCAAGGTTAAAAAAAAAAAAAGAGTATCATTAAGCCTAGTAGTAGTGGCTCAGCCAACTGGCTTTTGATCTCTCTTGTAACTAAGATAATGATCATTGGAACTAGTGGTAAAAACCTGAGTCTTATTTGCACTTTATGGGAAAGAAAAAATCTAGCTCAATGGGAAGGAGCTTTGCAAGTTTAAAATCTGTGGCAGACTGCTAATGGGCACGGAGGTCTATTGGATATGTGCAACTAAATTGGATATTTCACAGATTCGTAGAGTGTCATCTCATGGTCTGTCCCAAGTGGACCTGTTGATGTACTGTTCATCACTTTGCAGAACATTAGTTCAGCTCTTCGATAACATGACTTTCCAAACAGATTTTTTGTCTACACAATCATTGCATTTCCTGGATTTTATTTGCTCTTCAAGAAGCAAGTTTTAGCTAGTTGCACTACTTGCACTGCCCTTTCTGTCTAAGGACTGAGGGGATAGTAGTTATGTATCTGTTCACAACTTTGTAAAACCATTTCTTTTCTGTTCTGAGTGGGATGGGTTCTACGTTTTCTGTTTTCACAGTTTGGTACAGCAACTGTTTTCTCCCTAAAGTCTGGTAAACTTGGAAAGCTTATGGCACACAATATGTTGGCACTAAAGGCCAGTACTATGTAGAGTTTAGGGTTTACTTTGTGACTTCTCCAACTGTTGTATTCTGTATGACACAGATATGAATCTGAAAGGAAAAGAGATATCTGGCAGTCTGACAAATATATGATAAATAATGGGTAACTTAGACTTGATTTTTATGCTGATTATTCTTAGTTAACAGACTTGTTTAATTTTGCATGCCTGTGTAATTTGAATGAAACAGCAATTCCGTTTTAATTGATCTGTTATGCCAGGTAACTACTACTATTGTGCCCAAGCTGTGAGATTAGAGTTATTCACACATTTTTTTCTCCGTTATTTTTTTAAACTTAATAGACTCAATGAGTAAGTGGTCAACTATCTCCAATCTGTCTAAGCTTCTACAACCAGCACTTACTATGCAGTTCAGAATAGCTCTTAATGAAGCTGAGAGCTGGTAGTGGATGTATTTATCACTCACACTAACTGTTCTCAACCTAATACACTCACTTGGCATTCATTTTTATCTCATCTTGTGTATGTCAGACTCTATTAAGTGTTCCAAATAGATGCCCCCTTTGGTGTCCCATATTTTCCTGTGCCACCTGCCCACAAGGGTGAGTGTGGTCTGTCTGGACTATTGGCCCCTACGGTGGCACGCTGTACCAGGCTGTCATGATAGTGATGGGTCTGCAGGCCAGCTCTGTTGCATTTGAGCTAGGGAATGGAAAAGTAGCGTGCAATGGCAACTATTAAATGTCAGCGGCAGAAGGGTAACAGCTGCATAGGACAGAAAAGAAATAACTTTCATAACTTAAAAAATTATAATATAAAGGAAGTATTTTTTAAAGCAGTTTTGTGTCTTAAAAAAGAAAATAAACTGGGCATTCTTCAGCCTGTCCTTGAATGCTGAATGTAAATACAGTAGTGCTAAGAAACCCCTCATTCTCTCTGGCTTCTCCCAGAGATCCAGCTGCGGTCTTATAGGCCTGACCACTGTGCACCTTAAGAAAGGAGTATGAGGGAACATGTGTGACAAATATTCTTGCTATTCTTGCAACTCAAGACTAGAAAACAACAAATAATCTGATAAATGTCCTTTCGTGTTACAAAAAACATTATTCCTCTATAGTTGCTTCTAAGTAACACACCATAGATTTGAAGGAAACTTAATGATAATTTAATTCTCATTCTGCAATGTTAGTGTGGGAGGAGAGAGTTAGGGCTCTTCCTTGAGAGTGAGAGGTAACCCTTTGAAACATGAGGTGTTGAAAAAGGGGGCCCTTATTTAAAAAAGGTGGTGGAACACAAACTGTTGTATTACTATGCAAAGTTGATAATGTTATGTAAATTTTAAACTCTTACATGATTTTAAAAGGAGCAAAACCAGCTAAAACAGAGCAGAGCAAGTATTGCTTTGCCTCTAGTGACTGTAACCTTAAAAATGCACTAGAAAGAGATGTTAGTTCACATCTTACTGGAGCCTGGAACAGTGGAAAACCAACGTGATGGGAGGGGAAAGGCTTTTGTTTAAAGTCTGAAAAAGGAAGGTACTTTACACCACTGTTGTTACCACCTGGTTTCTGCAGTGGTCAGCAACACGTGTAGTGGATGGAGCATGGAGCAGTATGATTGCATTTATTATAAATAAAGTACATGTTTTCATTTTTAGCCAATATCATCCTCATCTAGATAGAAGACAGAACAGAGAGCCCTGTCTTTATTAACATACATAATCAAGTGCAAAAAAGTTGAAACCATTTCCTCAGTCCTCTGCTTCAGACTTTTACCCTGTTTCCACAAGAGTGGGATTATCTCCTTGCAGATACTGTAGTTTAATTAGGGGTGGGATGTATGGTTTGTTGCTCATGTAAGAATACCCAGGTGTGATGTTTTCTACATTGATTTCTCTTACCTGTCTCTGGAATTGTTGCAAACTGCTCTGTAAGAATGAAATTGATTAAAGAATTGTGGGGGAAGCAGGCTGCTACAGTGGGGAGGCCATTTCAGCGAGGCTCTTTCCTTGGGTATTGTCTTCATGGCAAGCTGTTTGAATCACATATGGCTAAACGGCACTTGTTAGCCAGTTGGGAAAAAGTGTTTTCTCTAAGGCATTTAATTTTTAATCCTCCGAAAGTTCTGGGCTTTTTTTTTTTTAACCTTTAGAAAATGTGCCTTCATCATTTGTATCTGTGAAGAAGTTTCATGCCGCACGTGCATGTCATGCTAGTATTTCATGGCTCTTAAGAAATATGGTTGCCTTTTCAAATGCAGTTGCATGGGAAAAATGTGCAGAGCCACCAAACCACAATTTTCAACTGGTGTTTTTTGTTGTACAGGGAGGAAAAAGGCCAGGAAACAGTGCTGAAAATCAAGAGATTATTTTTATTCCTAAACCTGCAGCCACTGGCCTTTTGAGCAAAGTAGCCTCTAAAATATCTTTTTCTCTAGATTACTTCTGGCTCTGTGAGGAATGACTTCCACAAAGGAGTGTCTAAAAAGATCCACTCTTTTTTTCCTTCTATCTTTAAACAGTTTTAGTTGTTTCCAATTGTGTTTTTAAAGATGTTGGAATTTATTATATGTATTTGTTGTTGCAAAATAGCTGGCTCTAACACCACTTGCATCTAGAAGAAAATATCTATTTGCAGGCAAATGACTTCTGCTTTGACTGTGATGTACTCCCAGCAGATATCTGAGAGTGAGTTATAACTACATCTTCTCTTGTCAGGTTGTATGCTGGTCAACAATGCTGGCACTTTGCATTGGATTCATATAGAAACTCCTAGTAGTATTTTACCATACATCACATTTTGTGTTCCTGTTACTATTTAAAAAAAAAAAAAATGTAGCAGGAGTCAATAAACACTGGGTCATGTTAAACACTGTCCTGTGCAAATTTCTTTAGTCTTGTGTCTTACTGTGGCCAGGGATGTGAGGGATGGGTGCAGTGCCATGCTGCTGGATGTAGGGTAGTGGCACTGCACAGAGATGACACTAAAATCCATATCCAACACTGTCTTCTGCTATTGGAGAGACTTTTTTTTGTTGTCCTCAGTTTGGCACATTTCATTGGTCACATCCTGCTATTTGGAAGTTATTTACCTTGCTAGTGACCCTCTTCTTGAAATGCCCATTTGTTTTCACACTCCTGTTGAACCAGATAACATTCTCACGATTCAATTGTTGTTTGATAAGTTTTATTTTTAACAGTGTTCACATCCTCCCCCTGCTACTTTTCCAGCCCGAGTCCCACAGTTTTCTCCTGTGGCTGTGTGGGAGACTTCTCCTCACTCCCACTAACACTGCAGTTGAATGAAAGCCAGGGCATTTTCAGCCATTTAGCAGAGCTGTGAACTTTCTGATTCCTTTGCAGTATTATGAATAGCGAGAATTTCCCTTTTCCTATTAAAAACATGCATTCAGGGCTTGGATTTTACTTTTTTTTGTTGCTGTTTTTTTTTTTTTTTGTTAAAGGATCTCTAAATAATTTGCCATTTATTAAAGCATTTATTTTACACTGAGGAGTGCTTAGAGCATGTGGAGAAGACCTCAGGAAAGCAGAGGCGTTTCTCTTCTGAGCATGCTCCTCACAGGCTAAAGGTTTGTAGGGACAGTTTGAGAAGAAGCTGGCTGTTGGCCATCCAGCTGCCAAAAACTTCTCTCTGAACTCTGACTAAACTTTCCCTAAGCAAATATGTTTGCAGTAATTGTTATCTTACAGCTATTTAGGGGTCTCTTTCCTCCCCCACCTACCCAAAGGGATATGGCTAAATATATTTGCACTGACAATTCCCATGACTCTTGAGAATGCATCTGATATCAAAGGTTGCACTGAAAATTGCAGAGTGGAAGAGAGGTTAGTAAAAATTGATTCCCCTTTCCCACATAACGTCTTTTAGAGATTTGGTAAAACTCCCATCCTCTTCCACAAAGCTTCTTCTTCCACATAGATAAATTTTTTTATCTGTTGTGAAAAGCAGGGATAATTTCATCTGCATGTGTGCTTATTTTAAAAAAAGTTGGAGATGCTACACTAGGTCAACTGCAGTCAACAGCAATTCCTAAATGGTGGCAAATGCAGTCAGTGCCAGCATGCCCACTGCTCCTGTGCTGGACACCCACGGTGGTAAGTCTTCCTGCTAGAGAGGAGGCAGTTTGTGGTCCCTGATCTTAGCCAACACACTGGATCCTGATTTGACAGGAGGGGAGTCAGAATGTAACTGGCTCTTAAAAGCCTGCTTTATGGGGAGCTTGTGAGAAGCATGGAAAGAAAGACCCTGTAGTCTAAACAGCGGAGCTCTGAAGATCACTTGTGGTTACATGCAGCTGTTCCCTTAATTTTGACATTTTCTCAGCTCATACCTGCTGACTGTGTTATGAGAAAACACCTCAGAGCAGCAAAATCAGATTGGAGATTTAAACTTGTGTGCTCAGGGAAAAGAGCTCTCCAAAGAGTGGAGCCAGTGCCTTTAAACAGAAGGGTTTCTGTGCCATAATGTATCCTTTTTTCTGCCAGCTGTGGCAGTCTGATTATTAAAAAATGCTATCTTCCCCTTACAAGCCCTGTTTCTCTGATACAGCTGTTAAAATTTAGTAACTTCCAGAACTGTGAACTTAGAGTATTTTCCTGGTCCCTAATGGCCCATGAGCTATGAAGCGTTGCTGCTGCATGATGTTTTGAACACCATAATGCTGTATGCAGCATAGACGATTTCTTAATGAGAAACCATTATTCAGTATGGCAAAGCAGCAGCAGAAGGGTTGGCACTACTTAAAAGAGGTCCTCTTTGCCCTGTACAGCTGCTGGTGGTGCTGTGGCAAGCAAGTTTTGTTGTGCTTTTCTAATAACAGTAATAGGTGAGAGCAGACCTGGGCTGGCATGAGTGGCCACAGGCCAGTGGTGTGAGCTAAGAGTGGGACATGTTTGCCCAGCACCCTGGGAACAGTGGCTCTGGCACTGAGCTGCCCTCTGTCAGTGTGAGTTGCAACTGGGCACATCATCCTGCTAATGTGGATGAGCCCAGGAATCTGATATAGAAAGCTGAGAATGGGAACCTAAGCATTTATATATTTAGGGGTTACAGCATGGAGTTGTGACCACCCTTTGCCTTTGCTCCTTGGCAGAGGGAACTGAAGTCACAGCTTCCATTAGGATGCTGGGCAGAGGGAGCAAAGCCATCGTCCATTCAGGCTTCTCTTTCACACCAGAGGATTTCATAGATAGGCAAGGGAGCTATTTGAGGAATAAGCCAGCAACACAGCAGTAAAAACCTTCCCCTGGGAAGTAATGATTCTATTTTGGAGCAGCATCTTTCCAAGAACTGCAGATTGACCAGGAATTGTGCAAAAAGGGGACATTTTTCCCCATCTTCAGTATTAGTGGTGGCCTGGCTGAGGTGTTTACATGACTAGGCTGCTGGCTGATATGGCAGTCAAAAGTGCCTGTCTCTTAGGTGTGGATGTTAGGAAGGGAACTGCTCTGGGAACTGAAGATGTGATCTGTGGGCACTGCAGCACCAGCCTTGTAATGCCTGCAACTTGTGAGCTCTTAGTTTCAAATCCCTCCAGTGCATGGAAGGAGTGAAAAGAGAAGTTTAAAAAAAATCCTGCAATTTAGAGTGGTGGTATGTGTGGGAAGTGGCAAGAGTCATTTCCCCTTCAATGGCAACACTTGCAGCTTAAGCCCTGAGAAGCAGGATCTCTATCCTGTATAGCACAGAACAGTCACTCACACATCTGTCTCCCAGGAGAATGCCCAAGTGCCTTGCTCGGCTGTGAACGCAGATACATCCTGGACTCATCTACATGGGTGCTGGGATCCATCAGCAGTGCTGGTGAGCTTTACAGAAGGCTGGGGTAGACAAAGACTCCTGGGGATATCCATTGACATAGACTTGCCACCTCTCACGGGGTGAGCCACAAGGCCACCTAGTCTCTGCTGGCCACCCCTCTCTGTAACTCACATCCCACCTTTCTATGACAAATGGCTGGGTTTGTTCCAGTTTTACATTCCTGTTGATTTACTTCCTTTCTACGGAGTGATGCTGTCCTCACAGCTCCACTGTCACTGCCATGGCTGGTGTCCTACCTGGGCCAGGAGTAGCAACAAGCCCTGTTTTAACAGTGGAGAAAAGCTGCTTTCGAAGCCAAGCCCCAAGTCCCCCTGAGAAGAGCATCCAAAGCTGAGCACGTCTGCTACCATGGGAGGCCCTGCAGAGGATGGTCACTCTGGCTCTTCAGGGTGCGTTGTCCCTTCCCCATCAGAGGACGACAAGCTGTTACAGCTTATGAAAAACAACACCTACTGTCATCATCCCCTCTTGCTCTGATACTGGTACAAGAAATGAGCTACATCTCCACGGTGCTGTAACAGAGACTCTGAAGCCATTACCTGTGGGTAGTGGGAAGACAAAAGTATCCAGGGTGGCAGGCAGCTGTGTGTGTTTGCATATGCTAGTGTATGTTTGTTTCCCAGTGCAACTGGAGGGAAGCCTGATTTCCAGGAGGAATTTGAGATAACTGAAAGTCACTCTTCTGTTACCAGCTGAGGTTGGTAATATAAGATAGTTCTTTTTCCTAAAAGGACTGCAAAATGAAACCACATAACACATCTTTGAAAGTGGAATAATTTAGACAGCAGTAATTTTACTATTAAGCCCTTATTACCACTCAGCTAACCTCCTAGGCTCTTTCACTAGCTACTGTTACTGGAGAAAAGATATGTTGCATTTTCCAGTGTACAGAAGGAACTCATTCCCTTTGCCAAGACTGACATAGGAAAGGATCTATACTTCAAATATTTACTGTTCCTGAAAGGGGCGTCTTTGAAGTTCTTTTTTAAAAATTTTTTTATAACTTTTTTTCTTAAGTAAACTGAAGGAGAGGAGTTAGAAAAACAGAAGTGTAGCATCTGCTCTTGATATAACTAAAACTTACTAGTGTTGTGCTCACAAGGGAGCAGGCTTAGACTGGACTACAGCACTGTAGTAAATCACAGCACTTCCCAGTTCTCCTGCCGGTCTCCTGCCAGCTGTTTTGCAAC
>NW_020955471.1:99785-114931 GCF_003031625.1 Empidonax traillii | reverse complement strand
GAAGTGTAGCATCTGCTCTTGATATAACTAAAACTTACTAGTGTTGTGCTCACAAGGGAGCAGGCTTAGACTGGACTACAGCACTGTAGTAAATCACAGCACTTCCCAGTTCTCCTGCCGGTCTCCTGCCAGCTGTTTTGCAACAGGGCATTACTGCATGTCAGTCAGGAGCATGCCAAGAGGGAAATATGATTGGTGCTATCACCATTGTAACAGTTGCCAACTCTGGGTTTGTTTAACTCAGCTGCAACTCATCTCCCATCAAATGCCTCCGTGGGGCAAAACTCAGCTCTGGGCTATTTTACAGAGGCTGCCTTTGATGGACCTGATAGATCCAAAAAATACATCTCCAAAGCTGTATTCCCAGATCGTTTAATGTTCTTACCTGGGACTCAAGGCCTTCACCCACCTACCTTCAGCAGCCACCCCCACACCACCAGCTTCTAAGCTGTTGGGGATGAGCCCTTGTACACCATACAGTGGTGGCAAATGGCCCAGGATGAGCTTCAGCAATTACTTGCACAACTACAAGAATGTGCCCCAGCTGCTCTGAGACCCCAGGAGAGGCATTCTGAGTGTATGGCCAAGATGTTGGCCAGATCTCAAGGTAGAGATAAGAAAGGACCATTAGTGTGGAAATCTGAAAACAAGCATAAAAACTTTTGAAATTCATGAAAACTGCCCAGCATTTCCATATTTAGACTGAAGAGAAAAAGAAAAAAAAAAAAGAAGAAAAAGAAATATATGAAAAAAAAAAGAGACTGACACTGTATATTTGGCCAAAAACTCAGGCTTGATCAACCTGCCAATCATGCTATTTTTAACCATGTGTGAAGAACCCAAGAGGGCTTGGCATTTCCCTTCAGCAGTACTGTAAAATCTCCTGATCACCCATGGGAAATGCCTGCCTTCCTCCTCAGTGACTGCTGATACTCCGGTAAAGTGAGGAAAATGTTGGAGTTTTTTCCCTCCCAAAGACAGAGAGTATAATCCACACTTTCTGCTGGAAATATTTTTGTCTTTCAATTTATGTTGTATTCATGTGAAATAAAAGAGTAACTAACCAAGGCTTGGTTTTCTTTTTGGACTTGAATGGAAAACACTTCCAGAAAAGCAAGAAAAAAAGATTTAATGGCATTTTTCTGGCAGGGAGAGAAACAATCCTTAAATCAAGGAGAAAATTAGAACTCCCATGTTGCATTTAAGCACTCTGTCTTGGTGGTTAGTCCATACAGGGAGCAGGAAGTTATTGCACAAAATTATTAAATGCTCTATACAAAGAGGATAAAGTGGTAAATTTAATTGCTGTTTCAATCTGAGTGCAGTGGCTGCCTCTGCTTTCGTCAGGACCCCTGAGTGCATAGCTGGGGCTCCACTGAGGGTGCTTGTGGGTGGCTGGTGTATGGTCTGTTTCACTTGGGTGAAAGTTTCCCCACAAAGGAGCAAGAAGTTGATTAGCTTCTTCAAAGGGACTTGGCATTCCCTATAACACCAAGAGGTTGTCTGTCAAGGACATGGTGCTGATCCAAGTGGGCCAGGCTTGGGAAAGGTCTGGTCAGAACACAACCTCAGGAGGATGTTGTGGCATGCGGTGACAGCAGGTTGCTTTTAATTTACTAAACACTCCATGCCAGTTTTAGCACTTGTCCCTCCTTTATAGTGGTTCAGTGGATGACCTATGTTCACCACTGCGATATATGTTAACACACCACCCCATGTTCCAAGCAAGGGAGAAAATGCCTGTTGTTTAGAAGTACCAGGAGCTTCTCTTATAAGAAGAAAAAAATCAAGGAAGAAAAAAAAGACATCTGAACAGAGATTAAGTAGTCAAAGTAAGAGTCTTAACAGACTTAAGCTCAGCTGTCTTCAGAGAGTTTTCAAAAGCTTACCGCAAACATTTCTGTTTCAAAGCTTATGCTCCTTTATCTATGAGAAGCTAAACACTGGCTAATTCTTTAATTAGTTTCCAACAAGATGTTTTTCTCTGTAGCCAAGGCTTGCAACAGGATAATTATGTATTTAGTTTAAAAACAAGTGTCAATACAGAAAGTTGTCTTGATTTCTCTTTTTTCAAATTTTTTTTTTTTTGCCTTCTATTTAGATTCCACTGTGTTGATTCTCACCTGCACTGTCTTTCCTTGATTTGGGAAAGATTGATTACTTTCTTTTTAGCTCCTTGTGCTGCAGTTCTAAGGCATGGATATGACAGAGCCAAGCCAGTGCTGTGATCTGTGGTGCAGTTGTATGAATGCAGTGCTTGGGCCCCTCCCAGGACCAAGGAACAGGAGGAATCTGAGCCACCATCAGCTAAGCAGCACAGTTTATTAAACTGTAATAACCATCTGTCCCTGGGTGCCGAAGTGCTACACTGCATGCCAAAGACCTGCATTTTGAGCTTCCCAATCTTCTGCCTACAACCAGAGTCATCATTTATTTTAGCAGAGTCCCAGCGCACCAACAGATACTCTGCTGGTTGGGTCAAGAGCTGACTCAGTCTTGACGGTGCTGAGCAGACTAGGCCTGGATCCCCTGTGGATGTCGTGGTTTAACCCCAGCCAGCAACCAAGTACCACGCAGATGCTTGCTCCCTCCCTCACCAGCCAGATTGTGGAGAAAATCAGAAGGGTAAAAGCTTGAAAATTAGTGGGTTGAGGTAAACATGGTTTAATAGGGAAAACAAAGGCTATGCATACAAACAAAGTAAATAAAAGAATTCACTGCTTGCCATGGGCAGGCAGGTGTTCAGTCATCCCCAGGAGAGCAGGGCTTCATCACATGCTTACTTGGGAAGACAAACACCGTCAGTTCAAATGTACCCCTTTCCTCCTTCTTCCTCCCCCCCTTTATATACTGAGCACGATGTCATACGGTATGGAATATCCCTTTGGACAGTTTGAGTCACATGTCTCAGCTGTGTCCTCTCCCAGCTTCCCATGCACTCCCAGTCCCCTTACCAACGTGACAATATGAAAAGCAGAAAAGGCCTTGGCTCTGTGTAAGCACTGCTCAGCAATAACAAAAACATCTCTAAATTCTCAACCCTCTGTTCAGCAGAAATCCAAAACACAGCCTGGTACTAGCCACTGTGAAGAAAATTAACTTTACCCCAGCCAAAACCAGCACTGAGACTATAGCGAGAGGGAGGGGAATTGCCCTCTCTACCCCTCTGGTCCCTGTCTGTCAATATGTGGATGCAGGAGGCCAAAGGTCTGACACTACGCTTACCCAAGGATAGTCAGACTGGCTTTGTACTCCTCCCAGGAGAAGATCCTAAGTATTAGGCTACACAGCATGTCTGTATGGTGAGGGGGGGAGTGTAACCTTTCTGGTTAACTCATTGAAGTTGTTACATGAGGGAATAAATACATTTTCATTCATTCAAGAGGAAATTTTATGTAAACTTGAATATTGTGGATCAGCTGTCTTCAAGAAAGATGTGAAAAAAAATGTTCTCCTATCAGTCCACTGGAAAAAAATGAGTATTGTTAGAGACCTAGAAAATATAACCTGTGAGGACAAGCTAAAAGACCTGGTACTGTTTCTTTCACGGACAAGGAGACTAGGGGAGTGAAGTGAGAAGCAAAAGCACTATAAATGTCTTAAAATTCAGGAAATGTTGCTGCAAAGAATAAGGAAGTAGTTTGTTCTACACACCTGTGATGGATTACACAAAAATAATGGGATGAAATTGCATCAAGGAAGTTGCCAGCCAGCTGTTGGAAAAAGCTTTCTTATGGCTGGGATACTGAACCACTGGAGTGGCTGAAGATGTGTAGATGCCATTACCATAGATTTGGTTGCAGAAATGTCTGTCAGGAGCAATCCAAGTAGCAGTGATTGTTTTTCCTGTAGCAGTGAGCAAGGACCAACCAGACTAAACGACATGTCCTGTGTCATGGAAATGTAAGCATTGGATCTGGACTCAAGGTATAGTAGGGAGCAACTTTCCCTCCTGTAAAAAGCAGACACGAAGTTGGCTTCTCTGTTTTCTAGCAAATGTGGAGTTATAAGTCATCTTCAATCATTCACTACTAATGGAAATAATACTGGGGGTAAATAAATGGGAATGATGAAGAAATATACAGTGGGGTATCAGAAGTTAGCCTTTGGGGGCATAAGAGTTTGAAGTCAGGAACATCTACTCCCTCCTGCAGTTCAGGCTCTGATTAAAAAGAATGTGCATGCATCCACTGAGAGTCGGCATTTGGTACCTCTAGAGAACATGTTCTCCCCTTTGCAGATCTGTGCTGCTTTCTGAGTATATTGTAAGTAATTCTCAGTTGAGTCATTAATTCTTTCAACACATCTGAAAGAACTTAACTAATGTGATCATAAATTCAAGCACTCTGAATATCAGTACTTGAGCCTAGATGTGTTTATTATTAATATTAAATAATATGAGTAGTTGTTGCAAACTTTACTTTTAAAACTGGCAGCTCATCAAAATTTTATATAAATTTGGAACCTATACTGTTCTTGCTGCTATAAACACGATAATATCATAAGCCAAACATTTCCCCCTTATTGTTAGTGTGCTTCCTTTGCTTAATCTCTGCAAATGTGCCCAGAGAGCACACGAAAATTCTTAGTCTCTGCTTCCTTTCATTCCTCTTATCAGCAAATCATGACCATAAGATGGAGATAAGGCCATTTTGGAGGACGTGGGGGCTTCCCAACCTCTACAGATGGCATGCACTCCCCACACTGGCTCAGCACTTTGAGGGGATGGATTTCACTGCCTTCTGTCTGGATAGAGCATCCATGCCAGTACCGTGACCAGCATCACCCTGTGCAGCAGGCACAAAGAAGACTTCTCCCCTGCAATCTCAAGACTCAGTGTCTCAATTTGCTGTGTCCACTGCTGATCTCAAGGTCTCTGTGCTATTTTATGTGTTCTGTCTCCTGAGAGTTGAGAGATAGATAAAAGCATGTTTGCAACCTGCCTGGAGAGATGCTGCCTCAACTCTGAAGATGGCCTGTCTCTTCAGCCAGACCTGTGCTTCTCACAAGAGGGGTATAAAATCTCCCTGTCCTGGGGCAGGCTAAGGCTCTCCAGTGCCTTTTTGGCCTATGCAGGGCTACAGACACAGGGTCAACATCTGTCCTGCCACCCTGGCTTGAAGGCAAAGTGAAGCTCAGCACTGCCTGTCCTTGGCACAGTGTGACCATGTGTGTGGCAGCTCTGGGGGATGCCTGGCAGGGTGCCTGGCAGTGACCGTGCTGCAGTAGCGGGGATGCAGTTGGACAAAAAGAAGTGAGGACATAAAAAGAAGGGAAAAAGAGGGGGAGAGCCCCAAGGCTCAGGTCCAGCCCTGGCAGCTCAGGTCCCCAGCTGGCCGTAGGGACAAGTGACTCATGCTGTGCAGGAGCAGGGGAGACCTGGGCACTGTGGGGCCATGGCTCTGACTGCAACCAAACCCCTCTGGTCACAGACAAGGGCAAAGAGGATATGAAGATCCACAGCCCATGGGAGTGTGATACGCTGGTGCAGCTCCAGAAGAAAACCCTGTGGCCATCCTGCAGAGACTGATAAGAAAAATATCATTTGGGATGATGACTGGGCTTGCTGGGAAGCAGGATAGCTGGGGACAGGCTTCACAAAGGGAAGGAACAGATGGATAAATGGGAACGGGAATAATTTTAGCCTCCTTCAAAAGGAAAAAACCACTTTGGCCACCAGATCCTCAGGCTCACACTACTTAGCACTTGCTCATATAATGGCCAGACCTGAAGACTTGGAAAAGCAGATTGTCAACAAGAAGTGATCCTTGCAGAAGGCTGCAGTGCTTGGTCAGAGCATGAGGATGTGGAGTAGCTATGTGGCATTGTTATTGCTAGGCTACTGTAAAGCATCTGTGTTCTTGTACTGCAAAATCCCCAGGGGGATGCATGTATTTAAAACAATAAAAATCTTAAAAACGCACCAAAAAAGAACTTGAACAAAACCCCTGATGCAAAGCCAAGGGGTTCAGCCATCACTGTTGCCTCATTCCTCCAAACCAGCAGGTCTGGAATGATGGAGAATGACTGCATAGGCAGGCTGGGCTTTGAACAAGGAGATGTGACACGTGGCCTTCCCCCAGAGTCACTGGGATAAGCCAGTCCCTGTGCAGCTCCAGGAGCCCTTGGCAAGCTGCTTTGCAAGAGAAAAACCTACAGTGGTTGCACCCTGAGAGCTTTTGCCTTCTCAGCATCTGCTGCTAAGTGATGGGGCAAGGAGAGCCTGCCTGGAGAAGAAAAGGCTCCTGGAAGACTTATTGTGGTCTTTCATCACTTGAAGGGGACCTATACGGAAAATGGGGACAGACTTTTTAGCAGGGCCTCTTGCAATAAGACAAAGGGTGATTGTTTTAATATAAAAGTGGGTATGTTCAGGGTAGGTACAAGGAAGAATATTTTTACAATGAGGGTGGTGAAACACAGAGACAGGTTGCCCAGAGGGGTGGTGGATGTCCCATCCGTGGAAACATTCAATATCAGGTTGTAAGGGGGTCTGAGCAACCTGATCAATTTGAAATTGTCCCTGCCCATGGCAGGGGCTTGGACTAGACAGCCTTTAAAATTCCCCTCCAACCCAAATGATGGTATGATGCTGTGATTCTATGATCCCCTATGATCATAGGACAGAGCTGTGTCTGTGTGGTCCTGCGAGGCTCATTAATGGCTTTTCAATAGATACTAGCACTAATGAGGGTCTCTCTCCTGGACTGGGGGCACCCCTTTCTTCCAGTCATCCCAGGGCTGTGGACCTGGCCTGGAGATGGGCAGAGCATCCTCAGCTCTGAGCTGAGGATGGATGGATGGATGGATGGATGGATGGATGGATGGATGGATGGATGGATGAAGCTTGGCATAGGGCTGAAGGCACTGCATTGCCTGATAGGGGACATGGGCTACTTTGCATGGCAAAAGCTGCTCCTTAAGTGCATTGTGCACTCTGCTAAGACTAGGGTTTGGCCATGATCAAGCCCTGGCCAGGGCTTGAGTTGCTGCCATGAGTTGCTGGCCTCTCTCCTTGTCACTCTCAGGAAATACAAACAGGAGAGTCCTGCCCCCATCTGGAAAATGCACCATCTGCTGCAGTATCCTAATAATAGCACGTCTTAGGCCTTGCTGCCTCAGGAAGAGGCTCACAAAAGTGCTTTTCATGGAGAAGAGCATGAGCCATGTGGGATGGGCATGGCTATGTGGGACCCTAGGGCAATGGGTTCTGCACATGTGGTAGAGTGCAACACTGGGATTGCAGGCTGTCCTGTGCACAGAAATGCCGTGTTTTGGGTTATTCTGTGGGATTTTACAATAGAAACTGATTTTAGGCTTTTTCACTTGCTATGAATAAAGCACTATCTTCAGTTCTTCAGATGGATTTCCTCCTCCTCAGCTTCTCTTCAGCTGAATCCAAGCCTTGCTTTTTGGTCTTCTCTCCTCCCTTGGAGGTGTAGATCCAAGTAACAACTCTGTCAGAACCTGGTACCAGCCCCAGCAGCTGCTAAACAGCATAGGATTGCTTAAAAATTAATCCAAACTTGTATTTCTCATAAAAAGTGCTAAATTGTTGATGCAGAGCCCAGAAAGTCTATGTGGTTTTGGTAAATACTCTCCCCATTTTTTATTAAATGACTTTATAAAGAATAAATGCAGCCACAGAATCATTAGAGAAACTGGGCAGTAATTAACAGGCATGAGGGGGTACTGCTTCCTGCATAGGTCTCCTGAGGGAGGAGAACAAAGCAAACCCAGGGGTACCAGCCTCTTTCCTCCCAGGGCAGAGCGACTGAAATCAATTCCAGTTTAAAAACAGTGCAGGCACCAAATGGAGAAAGTAGCACGTATGTCTTGGAGACCTTTGTAGCAGTTGAGAAGGCAGCCCAGGTCTGGGCACCATCCCAAGGGGACTCAAAGTGTTAGCTTACCATCAGGGCCAAATTCTCCTAGTTTTGGATGCACACAAGCCAAGCAAAATATGTTAGTTGGCATTTCACTTGCTAAACACTCTCCCAGTTTGCAGTGGAAGTAGTAGCATCCATATATCTAAGAGAGGCTTTTGGCTCAATCCCCACCATGTGCTTGCCCTCAGTTGTGCTTTTCACTGTCTTATTTTCTGTCCTTAAAAAAATCCAAGCAACAAGATAAGCCCTGGTTTTAGGCAGAAACTGGCAAAATGCAGCAAAATGTGGAGCTGTGGGGGGAACAGAAGACTTGCCCAAAGCAGTATTTTTCAGTTTGTCAGTGAACTCCCCTTCGAGTTGAAGACCATTCCAGTGGCCCAGGGCACTATGATGGGATTGGCTGTCCTGTACGCCATGAATGTGGCCTTCACCACGCAGGAGGGTGTGCAGCCTCTGCATAAAGAGATCCTCTCCATTTTCATCATTGTGATGGATGGATGACCCCTCACCACCATGTCACCGAGGTGCCCACCGAGGCCTGGAATGCTAGGGCCAAGATATATGCAATGGACATCCAGCAGGTACAAATGAACTCACCGCGGGCTGTGCCCTCACTGCCGATGGAGAAGCATGTCTTCCTATTGGAGTCCTTTGAGCTCATCTAGCCATTCAGGAATCATTTCCAGGACAAGCTCAGCAGCAGATGAAAGCTGCCATTGGGGGGTGGCAAGGGTGGCCCTGGTGCCTGCTTCTCATCTGGGCTAAAAGATGATCTTCAGATGGGCGTTTGGGGTCAGGGAAGCAACTTCCCCAATGGGCCTTTCCTCCTGCTCACCTTTCCTGGCATTAGATGAGGGAAGTTTTGAAAGTATTGCAAGCATGTGCTTTTCTTCATCCATGCCTGGTAGCTCTGCACCAAACCACGTTATGGTAGCAGTGATGGGAATGTTCAAGAGCAGAAAATGTGAAGTTGGTTTCCCTGGGTGTGATGGGGCTGGGGGACACATCCCAGAGCCATATATACATTTCAATGTGGCTCTATCAGGCTCTCTTCCTATGCAGATACGTGCATGGCATCCTCTGCATGTGTGTTTGAGTTTAATAGATTCCTGGCCACATGGTGCTGCCCAGGAGCATCTGGCTGGTCTTGGCTGCGATCCAGAAGGCTGGTTAGCACTGTGGCTGTGCTGGCACAAGTTGGGACTTGTCTGTCCCCCACCATGCTGGTGGATTTTGCTGGAGACCTGGCACTTGTCAGACACTGGATCAGTAAAAGTATTATTTTAATTACTGGGTTGGAACCAACTCTCTGTGCGTGAGGAAGACCGCACGGAACTCATATAGCAGCCTCAGAACTCACACGGAGCAGCTGTCAGTCAAAAGGGTAGCCTGGGAGCCTGCCTACACTACTCCCTCTGGAACTCCTAACCCAGCCTCTGACTGGCTACACCACCCATCACTCCTGCCTGGGATGCACTGAGTGGTCAGTGAGCCAGCTGTCCCGCCGGGGAGGGGTGGCCATGGTGACCAAAGCCCATAAATAAAGGAGCACAGTAGTTCACTCTCAACTTTCCTCTCAAGACCTGCTATTGCTGTTTTTCTCTTAATCTTTTTTTTTTTTCTTCATGTCTTTTCTGTCTTTTTCTTTACTCCTTTTTCTTCTCTTAATTTCTTTCTTTTCTTTACTCTTTTCATATTTAATATTTTGAGTAACTTAAATCTGGTGGGTTAGATTCTGCCTCGTGTACTGGGAGAGTAGTTTGTGGAATGGTCTACTTGGCTGTGTGTTATGCCTTTTAAGCTTTTGCCAAAAGTTAGGTGGGAAAAATTTTGGAGTCTTAAGTATATTTTTAAAAGTAATACTCCCAGTTAAGCTTCTGGCTTCAGGACTGTGGTGTTCCAGCAGTGCAGCAGGACGCCAAGACCTTACCTGCTTCAGCATCTGTTGCAGGGCAGAAGGCAGCAGCCAGCCTCTTTCAGGCAGCATATCCTTGCCAGGGGCTGCACTATGGTGACACTCAGGTGAGTCTCAGGCTTTGCTGGGTCTGGGATGTCTAGAGTTAACCAGATACTGCTTTCCAGGGCCCTGATGTACTCCTGAACTTGATGCTTTTGCCTCCAATGCTCTCCCTGTTGCCTGCTTGCCCTATTGCCCAGTTCCCTCCTGCTCTGGAGGCTTTTGGCAAAACAGACACGCAAACCTGGCTCCTGCAGCACGTTCTGACTGAGCTCAAGCTTATTCTTGCTCAGTTCAAGTTATCAACAGTATCAATTAATACCGAGTGTTGATTTGGTGCTGGGGTAGGTCAGAAATCTGAGGTGGTTCAGAAACTTTCCCTGCACAGTGTCCATGTCTGCAGGGAAAATCAGTGGATGAGTGTTGGGGCTGGCAGGGCTGGGACTGTGTGGGCTGTCCTGATGGCTTTGATTGCAGTGATGGGGCATGTGCCAGAACCAGAGTCCCCATGTGTCCAACTTCTCTAATGTCTGCTCTCTCTGGTAGGTTTGGACATGTGTGTGGAGCAAGAGCATGTCTGCCAGCATAGATGCATCAGCATCCCTGGCTCCTTCTACTGCAAATGCAACCTGGGCTACAGGCTCAATGTGGGTGGAGAGAACCTATTCCTGTAAACCCCCTTTTTAAATCCTAAATCTTGTAGGGGCTTGTAGTTACAAGTCTCATGGAGGGAAGCTGAAATGCAGCAGAGGACCTGGAGAGGCCAGCAGCAGCCTGGGTGCTCTTTTCAGTGGACTGGTGCTTCCCAAGTCTGTAATGACTGCAGACATTCAGCATTGCTAAATCCTGGCCAGTCATGTGGTCCTTACAGTGGTTTTTGCACTGTCCCGGTTCTGTCTGAGGCTGCTGTGGCCTTGGCTGGTGAGCACTCCTGCAGGCTGTTGCAGCACATGACCCTCACCTACATTATCTGTGAACTGCTTTGCTACCCAGAATCTGCCCGTGGCAGTAAACAGAGACCCAGGAGCATCCCCAGTCTCAGTACTACCCCTGGGCTGCTGTGTGACTTTGGGCTGCTTTTCTCAAAGCAGCCTGCCTGCCCCTTCATAGCCTTAGGGTGACATGTTAGTGTAGAGACAGGTGACAGAACAGGACACCACAAACTGCAAGTATGGGCCCAGTACCAGTGAGTTTACACATTCTGTAATTCAGGAAATTATTGACATTAATGATATTGCTTGTCAAGTTTAGCGAGGTGCCCAGAGTTGAGCAGGTGGGGACACTGAGTGACCTTCGCTCGAAGAATGAATCTTGCAAGTCAAACTTAAACTGCAAGAAAGAGCCATGTCATGGCTGTTGCTTGTGCACCATACAAGACTACAGCTTGAATGCCTTTCAGATGCTCACCTGCAGTGTTAAAACACACTTGCAATGGAGAAATCAGCTCAGTGGTAGCCATCTGCCTTATCTTTCCTGAGTACCTGGTGTTCTTCAAGCAGCTGGTCAACGCTTTCTTTCATGGTTCTGGTTGCACACTGAAAGAAATTATCTTCTGCCAGTATTAAGTTGGGATTGCTGTACAAGGCTTCTCAGTGATGACTCTGAGGGTTATGAAATTTTCCTATTAGAAATGTCTCAGGATATAAAGTAACATCCTTCTGTATTTAATACGACTCCTGGACAGAAAGTAGTACCAAAGCCATTCAAAGCTTTTATTTTTATTCTTTGCAGTAATTAATTGCACATATCAGAGCCTACACTTGTCCTTTCAAGTATCAGAAGAAAGATTATGAGAAAGGTTCAATAAATCAAACATGGAAGTGTTGCCACCAAGTGGTACAAGTTGTATTAGGCAATGGCTCATAATTTATAGATCACAGTGTTGTTTGTGTCTGAGATGCCCTGATGTATTTATAAAAAGATTCCTTTTCGCTTTGTTTAGCTATCTTTTACTTGTTGTGATTCGTTTTACTTCCCATGATGTTAAATGATCATGCTAGCACCCATCTCCATGGAGTCACGGAGCCTCTTTCAGCTGCTTCTGGAGCTACGGGCAGTGGAGAGGCAAATATGCAGGGCCTTCTGGATGTATGGGACCATACAGGCAGTCTTCAATGCAGTCTCTTGTCTTGTTAGGATGTGCTATATCCCTCCCTCCTCAGCCTCATGTGTGAGCGGAGAGAGTGGCTTGGCAGTGGAATGTGTCCCACAGGCCCTGAAGACTGACTGAGGAATGTCCCAGACCTCCCCTAACATTTCTTGTGCAGCCCCTCCATGTGGACACACCAGGGGCTTTGAAATTGTCTGAAAATTTATATATATATATATTTTTAAATGGCACATATGTGCTAATGTGTTTTGTTTTTCAAAGTACTAAGTATGCTGCACTTTAACCATATGTTTTTCTTTATGATGAAGTAGCTTAATAATGCCCTTTGCTTCATTGTTGTTTAGAAATGTTAGAGTATATATATTAAAAAAAAAAATTGTGGAAAAGAGGTTGAGGTGCTTCTTTGTTATTTATGTTGTGAGGCACACATTATTCTTGAGAGCTGTCTCTCCCATGGGGACATGGCTCTCCAGAGCTGCTTGGGGCACAAGGCAGTAGAAGGCATTCTGGGAGAGACATGGAGACTTGTGCACACACACACACACACAGATGTCACCTCTGGACAAACATGTTTAAATCACCACATGTGCTGGGGATGTAGAGGGTCTGCAGGTCTTGCACCCTTCTGCCTCCCATGCGGTGTGGCTGTCAGCATCAGCAAGCCCACCAGCAGAATGGTTCTTTTCCACTGGTGGGTGGAAAGATGAGGGTGGTGCAGGAATCTGGAGAACTGAAAGTCATGGTGGGCCCTCAGATAGATGGTGGTGGCAGTGCAGTGCTGGGTTGGCTGCTTGGATAAGCTGAACATATGGAATAGGAACCCAACAGGAAAGATTTAGGTCAAAAAGATGCTTTTCCAAAGCTGACATATTTTCTCAGCTTTTTTCTCAACAACCTCTCCCTTTCTCTCTGTCTTTAGACAACTGTCTTGTGTTTCTCAGAATGTAACCCTAAAGTACTCCTTTTTTTTTTTTTTTTTACCATTGTCAACGTTGCCACCATTATCTTCAGACCAAGCAAATGATAGCAAAAGGCAGAATCAGTCACCAAGCTCCTTTTATCCAAGGTTCAGTCTCCTGAAATTACAGTAGAGGAGTTAAATTAATGCAGCTGATCTCCTGAAAGGAACCACTAGAAGGGAATTGGTAAGTATTTGTGTTAGTGAAACCTGACAGGAGAAAAAGTCTCCAAAAATCTTGCTGCATAATTTCCAAAGCCCTTACAAGTATGAGTGTGAATATATTTAAATTTTATTTTTTGACATTATAAAGAGAGAGAAAATAAGTGCAAAGGGTGACGTTAACCTGAATAACACCTAGCATTGCTAGCCAGAGGGAAAAGAATAAAATTAGGATATCAAATCTAAATTAAAATATTAAAAATCTACATTTAAAATATGTCTTATCAGTAGCAGGGGAACTTGCCTATAATAGCTTATGTTTCAGTCTGTTATACAGAGTAAGTTTAACTTGACCACTTATGAATAGCTAATTATTTTCCAATATGATGACTGCTCTTTAGACATACCATTTGCATATGATTCTTCCGCCTGTTATCTTTCCTACTGCTCCTTTAAAAAATAATTAGCACAGATAAATCAAGCAGACAGATTAATATAATAAATTCACTAGCAGATGAAGTAATTATTTTCAAAATTATTGTAGCAAAATTAGGTTTTCTTTATTTTCCTGTGAGGTTTTGCAGATGGAAGAGGCCGAATATTTAGACATAGTTTGTGCATGGCTATATCTGTTGTCTATCTCCATATCTGTCCCACCTACATTTGTAAAAAGAATATATACTTTTCCTCTCTCTATTAACTGAAGAAGTAGAAACATAAATAGAAACTGTCATAAGACCATGTAAAAATGAAACACAAAGGAGTCACTGAACAACTATGACTCCAACTGTAATTCTGTTGATCAACAGAGAATAGTTTTGAGAGAAGTATTTGATTACTATTTAGAACCATCTTATTTTTCTTGAAATTTTATAAAATCCAGGAAGCTTTCTAGTAGTTTCTACTTTTACTTATGGTACAGTGCCTGTACCAAAGTTGTTAAATCTCTAGTGAATACTGTTCTATATCTTGTTGGGAAAAATAGAAGCAAAATAAAGGAAAACCAAAATGCTCAGATATATTTGGTTGAGCAGAATGTGTACACTTTGGTGATCAAAAGGTAAGCCAAATATTATCGGACTATAATGAGGTGAGAACAAATTTGTCTGGAAGCAGGCGCACACAATCCATTGGGGATGAGGGGTTGAGTGATTGGCTTTGTCACTGCTGACTTGCATGGTGACTGAATTAGGTAGTCTTCCAGGGTAACCTCTCCAGGTATCTAGAGATCAAAGAATGAGAATAATTTAGGTTGGAAAATGACCTCTAAGGTCATTGAGTCCAGTCATTAACTCAGCACCACTGTGTTCATCACCAAACCATGTCCCTAAGTGACACATCTCCATGTCTCGACATCTCCAGATCACAACCCATATCTTGCCTGGCTTGAATCATTTCTGGTGATGCAAGCTGCTCCCACTGATGAGGCTGTGCAGGTACAAAGTGAAGGTGCCCACTTCAGTCAGATGGAGCAACCCTGTGGTAATGCACAGCCTCAAGTCCTGCTCAATCACTGTCTGTGGTTTGCTTGTCTTACAAAACTGCAAGTGGGGATTAAACCTTGGAAATGGCCTCTGAGGAGCAGCAAAGAGAAACAGTTTCTGGCCCTGAACGTTTCACTTTATTTATTTGTTTTGCAGCTGTTTTTGAAGGAAGGGGAAAAATTATCGTGGGGCGTTAAAGCTGAAATATCTAAATTCCCCTGTTTTTGGTGTGTAAAAAGAGGCTTAAGCATTTAAATAATTGAGCTATATGGCTAATCTACTTTCAACTTTGAATTAGTTAAAAATTTAATAAAGGATTATAAAATAATTGTTGTATTAGAATTACAGAGCATGAACATCAGCACAAAGAGCCCTTTCCAGACCCTACTCATGCACACCCAGTGAACACGTGCGTTGGAGAACCCCTTTTCTGCATGTGTTTTCACCACTGTGGCACTTTCCCCAGACACATTCATGGGGTAGCACACAACAAGAGAGGATGCTGCTAGTTTTTGAAAATATCTCAAGCACTTTGCAGAAGAGAAGATTGACATCCTTACATTCCCGAGCTTTTTTTTTTTTTTTT
>NW_020955471.1:87704-99706 GCF_003031625.1 Empidonax traillii | reverse complement strand
CTGGTTAATGGTGTCACTGGGCTGTTTCTCCAGCAATAGCTTCTGGCACAAGCTGACCTTGTAATTTTCCAGATGCAATGTTTCCTCAGTTTGTGTGGAAAAGCCCAGGAAAACAGAACCTGCAAAGAACAAATATAACTAGTTCACTGTAACCTTTCAGTACAGAGCTGTGAAAACCTTACTAAACCATATATAAGCCTGCACTAGATACTGAGGCCTTTCAGCTAACAATTTGTCATTGCTATCATAGCTGTCTTTTATCCTCCCTGTCCACCTCCCTGTCCACCTCCCTGCTAACCCATGTGTATGCATTGCAGGCACCCAGAAAGGCTGAGGCTTTTGTTTAAGCATTTTCAGAAGGGACTGTTGAACAGAAGGGACAAGAACACAGCACTCACCTTTACTCAGGGGCACAACATATATGCCAGCCCTACAAGGGATGCAGTGGGACACCGGTTTATGCAGTATGCGAGGAGACAAAGGCTGCTGTATAAAGTAGATGTAGATAATATAATTAAATTTAGATTAAATGCAGAAAAATTAGGATGTAAATAATCAGGAGAAATCTTTCCTCTATTTAAAGGACAAATGAGGTGCAAAGGTGCTGTATTGGCCAGTGGAATGGGGAACAGTGATGTTGCCTACATATATGACTCTCTGTGTTTTACCTCAGACATAATTTTGGCATTACAAAGACTATAAATAGAACATCCAGAGCAGAAAAGTACAGGAAGGAAGAGGAAACCTCTAATAAATTATATCTTAAAAGGATCTGAGTGGAGGGAGTAAAACAACAGGAAAGTTTAAAAGAAGCTTGTACTGAATATCATAAATTCACATGAGAAAAAAGGTCTTTACGTCTCTCAGTGTGGGAAGACATGAAAGTTTCAGTACTTTGTGCTTAAGTGGGGAAAACGTCAAGACTGCTTTTGCCATGTTGTGATTAAGAAATCATGCTGTTACAATTGTATTAAATGGAACTCCTGATTTCTTGCAGCCATGGATTTAAGAGCAATTGCTCCTCATTTAGCTTGTCCAAAGGTTTGTCTCCCAAGAACCTGGCATTACACTAAACAAAAAGTATTGTTTAACTTATAACAAATACAGCAATCTCATCTACAAATGCCTCGCAGCTGTGAGCTGTGGACAGACCAGGGACACTAGACCTGATTTTGTGTGTGGGAGCCTGGGAAATGTTTTGAATACTAGTATGATTTTTCTTGTGATGAGCTATTGTGGCAAACCAGATTCCCTGTGCAGGATGCAAATGGCAAATACTCCCCCAGCAAAGTTTTTGTGCTGTCCCTTACTGGGGACTGGGGGTGTCCTGCAGAGAGGTTACCAACCAACCCAAGAATTCCCCTGCAGATAGCTGCTGTTGGTGGCCCTTTGCACATGGTCTGTGAAAGCTGCTTGCCTGTTGGTTTTGCTGGGGGACTGTGGAGAAAAGGACCTGAATCTGAATGGAAGGTGCCACAGCATGAAGACAAAATTGTGTTTTCCAGCCTTCAGCCCCAGCACTTCAAAACTCTCCTGTTTCCCTTTCTAGTGAACATGAAGTAAAGAAGACATGCAATATAAATTCACATGCACACAGAGTGAAGGATCATGCAGTTTTTACAGTCAAACCTGAAGATGAATTAGTTTGTGAGATACTGTTTAAGGATTATATTGTTAATAACCTAAATTTGACACACATTCCCCACCCCCCCCTTTAACCACTACCTGCAAAGTGTCTCTGAAAATTCTCTCTTATGAAGTGGTGTCATTAATGGCTTCCTGTGAGGTTTCTTTTGGAAGTGGCAGAAAGGTAAATAAAAATGAATTAATACAGCATTTTGGGTTTGTAGGCAAAATATGCAAATATCTTACTGACAAAGCCTTAGTAGCATTAAAGGCTTTCAGAACCTGTCCTCAGAGGCTCTGCTTGTGGAATCAGAAGCCTTTATGCAACCTTTAACTTAGTTTATGTGTAAGACACACACACACACACACACTCACTCACTTTCTCTCTTTCCCCCTCTCTCTCTTTTTCACTAATGTCCTCTTGGACCAGTTCCCTCTGGTGCAGTTTCCAGCTTCACAGTTCATGAATTTTATTTGCAATCAATAAATAAACCTATTATCAAGTTTTGTATTCTCATCATATATTGTCATTTCTCATAAACCATTTCACTGTATAGGTCAGCTTCACTGAGCACGTGCCACTCACCTTTATGGCTCAGCAGAGGGCTGTCAGGTATATGGATGGGATGTGTATGGTGTAATAAGATTTCAGATCTAACAAATGGTTTTGAATAAGACTGTAACAATTCATCATTATTATCATTATTATTAATATTATCTTACTGTGTTGAGTTAGTGGTCAGCGTTTTTGTGCTCTTTGAGCCCTGGTGTGTGACATGTTCTTACAGTACAGAGCAGAGGATTGCCTTGCAGTTTTCCAGACCCACCCATATTATCAAATAAAGTGTTATTTCTGACATACAACATCACAGCATTTCTCAGCCATTTTAGACAACTAAAGAAAAGCTTTTCGCAGGCCCCTTAAAGGTTGTCAAGTTCCCACTGTAGCAAATTATCAGTGACCCACCATGACGAACCCCTCCTACTAGCTCATGCAGATTTCTTTAGGCAGCATTAGTTTGGGCATGGTATGAAAAGGCAGGCCATCTTTGTGGTGATCAGACCCTTGGACAGTTACTGATTTGTGCCTTAGATTTTATCTATCAGCCCAGACAAAGTATTAAAAGCTGGTGTCATATGCAGTTGTGAAATGATAGCATTACAAGGTCAACTGACAAATAATATTCTAAAATGAAACTCTAAATTGCCTAGTTTGCTAACCTCTGACAGTGTGTAATCTTGTACACAAATGAAAAAATTAGTCTATCAGTGACCAAAAAGGGAAGAAGCAAGCAGAGAGGGTCAAGGAAGACGTTCACAGTTAAGTGCACTTTCACAAGCACAGGAAAATCAGCGTTACTTAGGACTTATCCTAGTAACACTACCGTCACTACTATGAGATAGTGGAAGTGATACTATTACTACAGTACACCACCATTACTACTAATGCTAAAAAAACTTCTACTGCTAACAGCAGCAGCATCATTACTCATCAGTGCTACTAAATAGTATCACTACACACTTGCAAAGGTCTAGGATATTGTAGTGGTTTCATTTAGTTTGAAACAAACCTCCTCTTGTCTGCACTGGAACATGAATGTAAGTAATGGAAATAAATGCATGTCTAGGTGGCAAAGTCTGTGTTTCATTGCAGCACCATGAAGCCAAAGTGATGCATATTTGAGGTGATGCACACCATGCCATTAGAGCAATGAAAGAGTTTTTGAGCTTTCTCTTCTTTTTTTGAGCATGGTACTAAGCCAGTGGTGAAGTTAATATTTATGAGGTTTCAGAAAATTCTTTTCAGGGTGCAATTTCTGGTCATATGAATTTTAATAGTATAAGCAACTTGATTGTAATTTAGATGGCCCCAAGAATCTTTAGAAATTTTCTGCTGTGCTCTCACCCACCCAAGAGAGTTTATTCCTGACACCGGCAGCCAGGAATGACGTATAGAAGGGGCAGCATGCAGAGCGTGATGGCTGACTCCAAGGCAGGACTGTGGTGGAGTTCCTTGTCCTGTGCTGGGCTGCTGTGACTCTGCCACTTAGTGCTCAAGCTGTCTGGCTGGTGTAAGTCTCTGCTTATCGTGGGGAACCAGATCAGTTTTGGTGTATGAAGATGTTTGAGCTATGATCCGAAGAAGCAGAGATGGCAAATTTCCTGCAGACACATAATGATGAAGTTAAAGGATCTCCTATCTCAAATGTCAGTTCCTACTCTCTTTTCTTATGGGTACTTTCTCTGAAGTGCACTGCTGAGTCCTGTAAGTAGAAGTTATCTGCTGTAAGAGAACATGGAGCCAACACAATAATGAAAAAATACTTTTGATTCTTTACAAAATGTCACTATTTGCTCACAAAAATGTGCTGGAAATCATAAGCAAAAGCTTATAGTCATGACAAATGATTTTGCTGCTGTTTTTGGTTCTCATTTTTGGTTCACTTTTAATTGTTCCTGATTTGCCTAATATTTCCCTCTGCAAATGCACACATATAGAGCAGACTTCTTACTAGTGCCAGCAAGGTCACTGTTTCACCAGGGTGTTACCATCAGAAGGCACAGTTACTATCATCTGACCTGTCACCCATGACCAGATTTGTTCAGAAAATTATGGAATACAAATTCTTCTTGAAGGGTATATTACATAACTTGCTGTCTGATGGAACTTTCTGTGATGGTGCGTGCTTACTCAATAGCTGATTCTTTAAAGGTGTTAGGTTATTTAGATTGTGTGCATAACTTGATATGATGCACTTGATATTAAACCATATTTTGACTGTGGGACTCCATGTAGCTGTGATGTATCTTATGCTAATGACAAGACTACGTTTTAACTGCAGACACTAGCAATGTGAGCACTCTAGCAACTAGGTTTGCTTTTTTTCTTCTTTTCTGCTTTTCTGTTTGCCTAAGAAATACATGATTGTTTTAATTCCTCTTTACTTTCTCTTCAGAACTCTTTCATCATAAAGCATGTGAGCAAATCTTTTCTTTCAAACATGGAAGACATGCTCCAACTATTTCTTTATACCCTTATAACCCTTATCTTTAAGTCATGCTCCTCTGTATTGACCTACTGTTTCTGCAAGTTATTTTTCTGAGCATGTCTGTACTGGCTGTTACAGCGTCAAGGCCTTGAACGCATGCCAGGCTGTTTGGGGGGCCTCTTTCCTATGTTTCAGTGGATGTTTGCTAGAATATGTAAGTCTGCAGCAGCACTGACTGTGCTGAACTCTTCCAGAACAACATCTCTTCTGCCATACACAAACTACCACATTTCTGATTTGAAGACACAAGGGAACCATATGTGTGTACATAGGATATAAGCACTTTGGCCTTCTGCCTCATAGCACACCCAAGGTGCACAAAGGTTGGTTTCCCAAGAGATGCCTTTGACTTCCTCTGGATCTCAGTGTGCTTGATGCATATGTTGTCAAACAAGCTCAAGACAGACTGTTGGGATTGATTGGCCCTCTACTCCTAAATTAAAGAGACTTCTATTATGCTTACAGCACTGAGGGAGATATTTCCAGTCACTGCGGTAGAAAAGCTGGCAAAATGTACTTAATTTATATCTAAACTGCTGCCAGTATTCACTGCTGAAATCCTCTTTCTCCATCCTGCTTGTGCAGGCTGCCATCTTCATACCTCAGCAAGCAAGCAAGACGACATGGCGCATGATTCTACACAGTGTACCTTGCAGTTCCTGAGCCCACCTCTTGCGGAGAAAAAAGTTGCTTCTCTGGCATCAGTCAGTAGTGACATGTACTCAGAGCAGGAACACGTTTCATCGGAAGCAAGATGCCAAATGTCTTAATGGAATATTGGGAAAATCGTTGCAGCACGCATGCTCTCCGGCACCTTAGCCATGGGGAGATTCTCTTGGCATCCTTTGGCTTTGTACAGGAAACAAATGCCAGTGCTGTTTTTTGACATACACATTAGGCAATGCAGATACAGCTCTTCTCAGAAGCTATGGGACAACATTCTGTTGAAAATTAGGTTTTGGAATGTCTTTGTGATTTTGACTTAATCATAAATGAATAAAGGCAGAACCCAGTTCTCATCCCCAGTGATCACATTCACTTCTGTAATTAAAACAGGCTAGGCAAATCCAGATAAAAGGTTTTATTCTATCCAGAGGAGTTCTGGTTAAGACTCTAGGGAGGGATCTGGCCACTAATAAGTTATGGCAAACTATCAGACCTGGTACCGCTAACTTTAGTGTATCGGTGATTCCCATCTCCCATCTCCACAAGAAGCAACCTTAGGTTGCATTTATGTAGCAGGCCCCCCTTGAGTCTGTGTCCTGATTTAATATCAGTCTAATATAGATTGGTTAGAGGTAGTCAGCATGGATTACAAAAAGGAGGTCACGCTTAACAATCTTGATTCATTTCTCTGAGGAAGTGACAATGAAAGTGGACAGTGATAAAGAAGGAGATATAATTTACTTGGACTTGAAAAGGCTCTCAATACAGTGCCACATAACAGATTAATTTATAAGGTTAGTAAGTATGGGACTGATACTAAAATACTCAATTGGATATAAAATTGGCTTGGTAACAAGGCCCAAGGAGTGGCAGTAATAGTTATAGATCATGCTGGGGAAATGCTATGCACCCTTTGAAGACATTCTGAAGATAATAAGGATGGGCAAAGCTAAACACAAACCTGGTGGAAAAAAGAGAAAAAACGACCATACAGAAAAGATGAAGGCTACAGTCTCATGGGAAGCAAATGATCATGCCAACATGTGTGGTGGTTTCAGCTGGGGTAGAGTTAATTTCCTTCACAATGGCTAGTACAGGACTGTGTTTTGTATTTGTGCTGAACATGGGGTTGATAATACAGAGATGTCTTTGTTATTGCTGAGCAGTGCTTACACAAAGCCAAGGCCTTTTCTGCGTTTTGTACTGCCACTCTTGCAAGGAAGTCGGGAAAGCATGGGAGGCTGGGAAATGACACAGCTGGGACAGGTGACCCAAACTGACCAAAGGGATATTCCATACCATCTGACATCCTGCTCAGTATATAAAGGAGGCGAAGAAGGAAGAAGGGGAAGATGTTTGGAGTGATTGTGTTTGTCACCCCAAGTCACTGTTATGTGTGACAGGGCCCTGCTCTCCTGGAGATGGTTGAACACCTGTCTGCCCATAGGAAGCAGTGAATGAATTCCTTGTTTTGCTTAGCTTGTGTGTGTGGCTTTTGCTTTCTTTCCCTGTCTGTATCTCAACCTATGAGTTTTCCAGCTTTTATCCCTTTGATTCTCTCCCTGATCCTGCTGGTGGAGGAGAGAGCAAGTGGCTGTGTGGGGCTTGGTTGCCAGCTGGGGTGAAACCATGGCAACATGCAATTGGAAATTTCAGGTAATGTCCAGTGAAGAAAATTGTCTAGGAACTGAAGGGGCCTAGCCAGGCTCATCAGCCGCAGATCTTTCAACAGAGGGCAAAAGTATACAGAGCAGCAAGGACTTTTCCTTTTAAGTGGAAAAGAGGGCAAAGCTTACAGCTTGCTCCAAGTGCCAATGAGCAGTAAGTGGGAGGCCTGTTCTCAGAAACCAATCTTATCCTGAAAAATCAAAGATTCCTGGGTCCTTGCTATGAGGATGAATCATAGCATTTAGTTTGTGCTTTCAGCTCCAAATAAATCTTTGGAGAATCCTAGTTCTTTCCATTTGCTATAATCTAAGCGGACTGGACTTCCAGAACTGAAATAATTTTTTGTCTCTAACATACAAGATCCTATCATACATGCTGTAATAAAGCAGAGAACTGGCTAGAAGAAAAAAAATGAGAGACAGGAGAGACAACAGAGGATGCTAAGAGACCTCGGAGATTCATAGTACTGAACAGAAACTGGAAACTGGTTTCAGTCAGTACTCACCTCCTTAAAATGTGAACATTGCCATCTCTAGGATGATATTCAAAGAGGGTCTGGGAAAGCTGTACTGGTGATTCTGGTGTTGCCATCAGGTAGCACTGCTGGCAGTTCAAGAAAATACAAGCTTTGATAACCAGCTGAGTTTCCGCCTTGGAGCCCTTTGCTTTCATATTAAAAACCCAGATAGCCAGGCCCACCCCCACAGAGCACGGGTGAGAAGGCAGTCTTTGCAGTCCTACCTGTGTCTTTGACTCACTCCCAACATGTTTTAAAGATGGGAACCTCTGGAAGGATCAGACCATGCAGCTTGGAAAAACTGAAACAAATTTTAATGAAACAAAAAAGAGCTGCTCTCTTGGCCTGTGACTGGTGTGGTACAGGATTAGAAAGGAAGCTTGATGCAGTGTAACAATTCGCTGCAGGCTAATTTGTCTGTGGCTCATGCTATAGGCTCTGCTTTGTTATTTGATTATGAATATTGGATCAAGACTTTGGTCCTGGAGCCATTAAAGTCATTAGTCAAGCTCTCATTAATTTGAGCTGGACCAAGACTGGACCTTTTGTGGCTATTCAGAGGACATAGACAAACTTGTACATCAGTCAAGGGCGTAGGCTCATTCTGCTGGGGTCATATGGTTAATGCATCCTGTTCCTGTCATTTCTGCTATAAATCTGTGAATGCTTTTAAAGCAAGAGGAAAACCTAATTCCTCTCCTTTTCCCAGAAAATATTATGTTCACTTTTATTCCAAACAAGACAAGGGGTCCTTTTTCTTGTGAAAACTTGTAACGGGAAAGGTAATCTCAATATTTTTCATGTCTCTAGAGTCAGTGAAAGGTAATTTGAGACAAAGTACCAGACAATAAAGTCTCCTGTTTGCAAAGCATGCAAGCCTTCTCCCACTGAGTTCCCATAAGCCTTTATTGGGTCCTGATGATCTTCTTGCCTAAGCATTAAGTCAGTACTTATTGTGCTGTTGTTGTCTACTAAAAGATGCCTTATTTTCTGCATTGCATCTAATCTACAAAACTCCTTCAAAATGGGAAAAAATTTATAACTTCCTACACATGTAATCAAACTCATAATTATTGGCTTAATTTGCATGGCTTTGGACTTGAGTCACTAAGCTAGGTTTTACTTCTAGAGTATGATACTTCTAGAAATGTGGTTATTTATATGAAATAATTCCAAACTACTATTTTTTCCCTTTTTTCCTTTTTTTTCCCCCTTTTTTTCCTTTTTTTTTTTTTTTTTTTTTTTTTTTTTTTTTTTTTTTTTTTTTTTTTTTTTTTTTTTTTTTTTTTTTTTTTTTTTTTTTTTTTTTTTTTTTTTTTTTTTTTTTTTTTTTTTTTTCTGAAAGACCCACCTCATGGTGATTATGGGAATAAAAGCTGTTCTAAGCTGTTCTTCCACTCTCTCTAGAGTGGAGGGCCTGAGCACCTTTCCTACAAAGACAGGCTGAGAGAGTTAGGGTTGTTCAATATGCAGAAGAGAAGGCTTCAGGAACAAATTTTATCAGTCTTCCAGTACATTAAGGGGGCTTATAAAAAGGAGGGAGAGGGACTTTTTATATGGGCAGATAATGACAGGACAAGAGACGATCTTAAACTGAAAGAGAGTAGGTTTAGATTACATGTGAGGAAGACATTCTTTACTCAGGTTGCCCAAAGAAGTTATGGATACCCCATCCCTTGAAGTGTTCAAGGACAAGTTGACTGGGCCTGTGAGCAACCTGATCTAGTGTGTGGCATCCCTGCCCATGGCAGGTAGGTTGGAATTAGATGACATTTAAGGTTGCCTCCAATCCAAACTACTCTATGATTCTATGATTTGCTGAAAAAAGTGTGGATGTGATTTGATACATTTTATAAAAACAACTTCCAGCACTCACTTATGAAAAGATGAAGGAATAGGTGAAAGAGGGGAAGAAATGACCTTTATTATGCATATATTCATAGGTACCACCCTGCCCAGTTTGAAAGCTCAACTGGCTTTCAGAGATATTAGATCTGAGTGTCTGTGTGCATGAATGTGCATGTTTTATAAATGGTTTGATCTTACCTGAGCATTCTGTGGCTCTGGTGACATCCCATTTGTTCACATTTCTGTAGGCTCTTCAGTAAACTCACTGGATAGATGACAGTTCATTAATTTAGTTGACAATGCACATCAAGTCTTTCCACCCTCCGCCCCCAGCCCTAAAATGAAAATAAAGAAATTACAATGGTAAGAAGGGAAAATATTATGCAAATAACTCTGAAAGCACTGACACATTTAAACGAATGCAGTTCCTAGAATCATAACAATAAATGCACTGTCAAGAGTATCACAGTTACTCCAGTGACATGACCACCTTGCAAGAGCATCAATGCAAGCTGTCAGAGTACTTACCTAAGTACTCCTGAAATATTTTTCTTTCACTGTAACTTTTCAGTCATGAGGCTTTGAAAGAGCCCTTTTCCCCTTACAACCCTTTGGGTAGCTTTTAAATACCTGCATATATCACCTTGCAAAACAAGTGGTTCAGGAACAAACTTTCTAGAGATGGCTGTTACTGAGATCAGTTGTTTTAGAAAATGTTCTTTGATGAAATGACTTGAAAAAGTTTGCCCAACTTCCTGCATGGAAAACAATTTTTCCTCAAATATTACAAAGATAGCAACTAAGCCTACCCCAAAGAACCATTTTCAAAGGGCTCAGCCCTTTCAAGCATTTGTTTTTGTTTATTAAAGTTGCTGCAGATAATTTACAAAATCCATTACTCAGAGATTAACCAGTGCAGTAACATCACTATGAAACCTCCCACAAAATGGATTTTCCATAATTTTCTTTAATGCACAAACTTCCTCATTCAGCTGCAAGTCTTAGAGCAGTCTGTTCATTTTGACCATCAACTCCATGCTCTGATGCAATGTTAAGATTTAAAAAGCCTTTATAACAGCTCAGAAATGCCTCTCTCAAGCCCCTTCTTGGAATTAGTGACTTTAGTTAATATTGGTTAACACTATTTGGAACAGGCATGTTATTCTTCCATTTAGTTTTATTCTGGTCATTCTTCCAATCTCCATTTAAATTCAGTTTTCTTCTCGGTTGGCATCCGCACTCTTAGCTACCTCATAAACAAGATGCATTGCCAACTGGAACATGCAAGCAGAGCTGAAAGCAACATCGCTAACCTCTGCTCCTTTTTACCCCCTGGAAGTTGGAGACGTAGCAAACTCAGTGCTTGGAGCCTGGGAAGTGGGAATCCTGAACTGATTGGAAGCTTAAAGAGCCAGACTTCAGGCTATTAAGGGACTGGGCTGGCTCACTGAGCTCACTGAGCTATAACTGTGCATACATTTCACTCTTTTCAGCCCAACCAGCCAGATTCATATGCTCTTATTCCAGCTGAATGTATCTTTCACTATGAAGACATGTGCTGAAAACTGTGAATAGTCAGTTTTACTCAGCATTAATAACGCAACTAGAGTCTAACCCAGAATGACTAGCCTGGTAGTGTTAATTTCTAAGTACAGAGGAGAAAAGATTTAGGCACTCAGATTTGCTTAGGGATTTTGGCTATAGGCAGCACTGTCTTGATTGCCTCAAATTCGCGTTCTTAGAGACTGCACACTCAGCAATAACAAAATCTTTGTCACAGGTCGGGGAGGCACTGTAAGGAAAGGCAATGAATGAAGGAGAAATTTAGAGATCATGTAAGTGGTGGGTGAGAAGGCTCCCACTTCCCTCATCTCCCACCACCCAGCCCCTCCTCCGCACATGCAGCAGCCACCACCAGAGTTGGCACAGAGTGATGGGTACCTGGGGTTCCACCTCCTGTACCACCGCTTCTCTCTGCTTTTCACTGCAGAGACTAAAACCGCTTGCCTTGGGCCTTTTTTTCTCAGAATTTATGCAGATTGTTCCTTTTTTAGCCACTCTGTGTGGATATGTGGGTAATCAAAACTGGGTTTGACTTTTTTTTCCCCCCTTCATCTGTGGGGTCAAGGCTTTTTGCCTTATCAGTTCTGCACTGTAAATGTTTCTGTCCTCAGTTAGTAAGGCAGAATGTCTAGCCACACGACACCAACAACTTACAAGTTGCCACTCTGGGGAAAGAAAGTACACATTTAAAAGAATCAGCAGCCTAGGTAGGATATAATGTGACTTAAGAGTTTCACTGTAACATCATAGAGTATAAAAATGAAAATATAAAGTGCATTTTAAATGATTAATGTACAAAAGCTGACCTCTTCCAGTGTGCATTAATCAAGAAAAAATGCACACTTTCTGTAGTGGTTAATGTTGCAGGTCCATTATTCAGCTTTGATAATGTGCATAAAAATGCTCAATATGACAATGAGTTGGGGTAGCTGAGAATTTAGAATGGTGGCAAGTTTGTTGTAGTATTTGGATTAGCATTCTTAACCTACATCTTGACAGCTTCTTTTCTTCATTTCACAAGTGTTAATAAAAAAATCTAGCTTTATCTTCTTTGATTTTTCATT
>NW_020955471.1:53572-87584 GCF_003031625.1 Empidonax traillii | reverse complement strand
GTTGTAAATGAAGTATGTACATTTCTGATTTGCAGCATTATCAATGATCAATGAAAAAAATGTTTCAAATAAGCCAGGCACTCAAGAAGTTAGATTCGGTTAGCTTAACACAAAATAAATGTACCATAGCTGTCACTTTTTAACATTTTAATTTTTTTTTTTATATTGTAGAGTTGGTAACACTGCTAAGATTTATACGAACAGAATCCCTTGCCCCATTTTTCAGCTACTTGGCACCAGTCTCCTCATAAAAGATTTCATATATTTGTACAAGAAATAGTTAAAAACACAGACACAGTCTTCACAGGTAATGAAGTTTTTTTTTCATTTTGTAATTTTAAACACTATGGATTTAGACAGCAGCTGTGATTATCTGTTAGTTTAAATCACCAGAAATCATTTTGACACAACACAGTAACATTTATAAAAAAAACCCAAAACAACAACAGCTGTCTAGCTGTTCTTTGTAGCTGATAGGTGCACTCCTTTGATTGTTCCATAGCTAGAGCAGAGCTTCCAAAATTAAACTTTGAATTTCCCAAGCATCTTTCTTGCCTTTTTTAAACCTACTTAAATCCTTCCTATGGAACCTTTAAAAGCTCATTAATTAAAGTTCTGGTATCCAATTCCTTTTTCCCTATCACTCCTCTGTGGCTCGGACCTACTTCTCAAATTCAAAGCTACCACAGAAACTGACACAATGCAGTGAGTGATCAAAAAGGACAGCTGAATTAATACATTAGCTTTGCACACATAAGCGAATATATATGAAAATTCAAAGCTCAGCTTCCTTTTTAAACAATGCCAGTCGACCTTTGAAAGAATTTCATATCTCACTGGTAATTGTTCTACGTATTGCTCCACCAGCCTACCTTGGAGAAAACCAAAGAAATGCACCCTCTGCTTACAGTTCGAGCACAAGGACTCTGGGAATGTTAACAACTGAGGCTATATGGCGTCAATTTGCTTAATATATCTGAGCATTACTCTGTAGTGCATTGTGGGGTACACTGGAAGAGTAAGTCATACCCAGAATTCCTCTGTGGGAATAATGGCTCCATTAACCTTGAGCTAGTTAAGAGTCTTTTATCTCTGAGAGTGAAGAAGAGAAAACGAGAGAGCAAGAGAAAGAGAGAGGGGAAAAGTGTGGAGGAGGTGGGGAGAGAGGAAGGGGGAGAGAGAGATTTGAGAATACACAACAGCAAAGCAACAGCAGAAATTAAAATGTATACAGACAGTGGAAGCAGCATAAGGTGACATTACAGAGGAAGGCCACCACACAAAAACCACTAACCCCCAAGAATCACTGGTTCACTAGGACTGCAGGAATGGGACTTTACCACTCCGGACTAGAGATAAAGCACAGAGAAGACAAAGGACAAAACAACTACATTAGCTTAGTATATACTGCATATAGTAACACACATTGAAACTGCAATGGGACTGACAGCCAAGGACACTTACACATTGTACACATTACAGTTCTCACATCTGTTATTAGATGCCTTAACAAACAGCTGCCAAAGATGGAGTGGAAGAAGAATTTATATTTGACAGTCATTTGGAGTGTTTGACACTACACTGTGATTTCTGGCAACAAAGACAAAATAGGAGATTTCTTTTCTTTTACTTAATGTGCAGTTTTCAGTTGTAGTTATCTATTTCAAGCTTATTAACCCATTATTTAGTTTTAAAACATATTGGTTTCAATACTAGAAATAAGGAAAATATCAACAAAAAATACCCAAATCAAAGAAAAAAAAATTTACAACCTTCCCTCTATAATATTAAATGAAAAACAAAACAAAACATGTTAAATAGTACTGTTTTTTTTTTTTTTTACTCTGAGGTGTTATTTGACGTTGTAAAATTAGCCTCAGTTACACTGAGAAAAAAAATAAAGCAAACCAATATGCACCTAAGAAACTGCTCCTTGCGTCAATTAAAGTGTTTTTTTAAGCACTTTTTGAAAAAGGCTTCCTGACCCATTTAAATTTGATGTGAGGCTATGCTTGTTAGTTTGGAGGTAAAAAATTTTAAGTCCTGCAGCAAATGTTAATGAGGGCTTTTGTCTTAACTAACCAAGGAGACTGCAGCACCCCACTATAAACCAGTACGGAACACATTCTTTCCAAAAAACCCAGCCCACAAGCTGCATATTGTATGAAGACATTACAGATTAATAAATGATAGCACCATGGTTTTAGAAATTAAGTTAAAGTTTCAGTAATTAACATTTAGTCCAACTTTTTAACATTCTAGTCACAGGCCAGAAATTAACTTTTTAAGAACCCAAATTATTTTATGTGCAAGTAAGAAAATCTTAACCATAAAAAGAGAATTAAACTCTGCATAAAATTCTAAAATACTATCCCCTATTTAAAGGAATTAGGAACAAAACCCCCTTTTCATTTGACTTAGTCAAACAGGGCACAATTTTTATGCTTGTTTCTTTTAATCTTGATCATATCAAGATCATTTTTGAAGTAAAACCAATGGTTGTCACTTTAAAATCTCTTTACCACAACACTGAGTATTCTATGGCAGAGGCATACACATATTAAAGGCATCTTAATAAAGATGCAAAGGAAAAAACACACATCTTAGAAGAAGACAAAATGGCAGGCAACTGGTACTTCGACTCTCTGAAGGCAAAAATAAAAAAATATCTTTACATTAAAGAATAAGTCAAGTTAAAGAGAAAGGGAATGAAATGGGGACCATCATATTGAGATAATAAGCTGACCTGCTCAAATTCAAAGTGCTAGAATTAAAGGTCTAAATTAAAACATAGTCTATGCCTCAGAGTATAACACTGAACACAGTATGTGGTCATATTTCAATCCTCCTTCCGTTCCAGAGTCTGTGTAGTGTGAATGCCATTGCTGTACACAGGAAATGGAAGAGTGGAAAAAAGTCCTTCGGCAGTTGTGAACACATTCCCTGCAGGCATTTGGGTCAGACTGGCCCCGCTCACAGCACTTCCAAATGGTCCCGACATATTGAGTCGGTGAACATGGTGGTAGAGCATTTCCATCGGTGTTTTAGGATCTAGCCCAAAGCTGGGGCTGTTAACATCAACAAAGTTAACAGCATGGGTGTTGGGGAGGAGGTTGCCCTGCATGGCTAAAGTAACTTCAGCTGGAGCATACCGAATAGTGCCAGTGGTGTAGACCCTCTGAGCAGCAGTGCTGGTCGCAGCAAGGGTTCCCGTTACCCTGTGAACCAAAGGAAGCACCACATTGCCTGCTTGTAACCTCTGAAGGGCTTCCAGATCCCCAGTGTACAACAAAGAGTTGGAAGTTGTGGGACCTCCTGGATGTTTGTCCCTTGGAGATGCTGAAAGTGGGGGTGACAAAGGGTCAGAGGACACAGGAGCCAAGGCTGAGTTGGATGAGGTGCTGAACTGAGTTTTACGGCTGGCAGTATTTTCAGTCCCCGGCGGGGTGAGAACGGAGTCTGGAATGGAGACATGTAAACTACTGCTGGCTTGGGGGGAAGGGAAGTGCTCGGAGCTGGGGGGCTTGGTCATACTGTAGGGTGATTCATTCCTTGAGATTTCCCTGTTGGGTGGGTAATTCCAAATACTGCTATCATTATCAAAATTTATAGGTTCTGAGATTTCTGTTTTAATTTTGAGCACTGAGGCACTGTTTGGTGACGAGAGCAGCTGGGGCTGTTCCACCAAAGCTGAGTCAAGTCCATTTGGACTTGAGGTGCTTGACAGCCTTCTCCGGGTCATGCTGCCTCCCTTTTGCTTTTTTCTCCTTTTCTTCCTCTTCTGATGTTTGCTGGAAGACTGGGCATTTACTTCACCTGCACTGTCTGAGTCCTTGGCACTGTCGGAGGTCAGTGATTCACAGTTCTGCAACCGCAAGTCTGACTCACTCTCAACATAGCGCTCCACCTTGATCTGCATAGAGCCAAGAGCGCCAAAACTGTCCTCAGGAGCCTTTTGATTCTCGAAGTCAGAGTTTTCGAAGCTGTCATCACTATCCCTGCTGTCCTGGTTGCTGGAGCTGTTCCCGTCATCATTACAGTTCATTTCGTTATCTGACTGATTTCCTGACTTTTTCCTGTCGGATTCAGGGTCTTCACTGTTTTCTGACTGGTTTCCTTTCTCATCTGACTTTGAGTTCTCATTGTCCTCTGGAGCAAAATGAAAGTGAAACAAACCATTAACAACAGGAACATAGTATTATAATCCAAGTCCAGATTTCTAACTACCAATGAGATTTGATTTCCTTAAATTTTTTTTTGGCAAATGATGTTCTGTTCTGTAGAGCCACACTCTTTTGCAAAGTAGTGTTGGGAGAGTTTTGATCACCATGAATGTCTCTGGCTCAGGACTGTTCATGCACTAAAAGCCTATGCTATATGGCTACACCTTGACTGAGGGCGGCCTTTTAATCTGCTTGCAGGACAAGGATCATTTTGACAACTGGGAGCACAACACTATTGTAGCCGTGCTATCCAAAGAGGAGTCAGTGAACAATACCATTATCACCATTATGTTCTGGTTCTTTCACATTCATGTTCTCCTACATTGGGCAGGCATCCAGGTATAGCACTATTTACTAATGAAGATTCTAGTCCTCCCATCTCATTTACCTCTGACCACTGCTACTTTTGAAGTGGCATTGTGTCTCTGGCTTCAGTGGAATTACTGCTGATTTCCTCCCATGTGAGAGGAGAAGCAGGTCATATGTGTATAAATTTGAATGAATAAAGCAGTTAAAACAATTTTGTTTTGTTGCTAGACTGTCTTCTCATATTCTTCTGAAGGGCAAAAAATAAAAAAAATATAGAAAAAAAATTCATCCAGTGAATTAAATTCTTGATTGATCCAAATCATCTAAGGACCATTGAAAATAGCCCAGCTACAGCACTGAGAAGCTGTCACTCTTCTTGCCTGAATTCATTTAATTATAATTCTAATACGGGTGAGATAAACACTCTAGCTCACTGGACTAGGAGAGCCAAAGCAGCTTTGAGACTGAATACACTCCATTATCATACTATGTTCAAAAGGGTCAAGAAAGGCTTTAGGAGACCTCGTCTTTTACAGACCAGCCAGAAATCTTTTGTTGGCTTATAAAAGATGTTTTTCACTCATCAGAGCCAAGTACTACCCTTTTCAATATTCTTGTTTTAAGGGTACAGGAGAAAGGCCAATTTTCCTCTAAAGACTGGTTACACTTGGAGCCATGTCAATACCAAACTATTTCCCAGAAGTGCTGGAGAAGGTGGGTTTGACAGGAAAGCTGCCTGAGCATTCAGGGCAATGCACTTCACAAGTCATTTAGCTGGACTTTTTCTTGTGTCAGCAGCAGCAGAGAGCGCCTTCCTTTTGAAAAATAAAAGCCACAGAAGCAAAGTAACTGCCATAAACCCCTAAGTCTCATCCAGCTTTTTGTTCCACCTAGGACTGAAATTCTCCTACAATTTTTTCTTCCTTTTTTTTTTTTTTTTGAATATGCTTTCTTTTAAGGCCATGGTTTCTAGCTAGTGAAGAGTGGACTTAGGGTAAGGTGGTCTAAAGTTGCGCAGTATTTTCCTGGGATTTTATCAGAGCTTGAACTGAACTTGTTGGTTTCATCCAAGGTGTTCCAATTTCAAGTCCTTTGGCATTTCTATTTATTTCCTTTTTAACAAAAAAGCCCCTGTCTCTGCTGTCTTCCAAGACTTCCAGACATCTATTTCTGAGATGTAGACATCTGTGCACCTTAGGAATGCTCTCTTGCTCTGCATCAACCTTAGAAGTCATGAATACACATGTACTTCTAACCTTCTCACTTGGGAAAACTTCCAGTGCTCACGGGAAATGCAAACTGTTCTGCACATACATATCATATTTAAGAACAAGGCAGCATAAAGGTGCTAGGAATGCTAGGAAAGCACTAGGAATGGGTGAAGAGATTCCCAGTGATGGTGGTCAATAAGCCTGCATGTTGACTTAAACTATGAAACCAAGCTGTCAAAGGAGAACAAATAAAAGCAAAAGACGAAAGAGAACATTAACGTCTGATCTTCTTGCTTTTGCTTGATTTAGATTACCCCAATGCACTTTCTCCAGACTTTTTTTGGTTATCATAGACACAACTGAAAAAAAATCATGTATGTATGTATGTATGTATGTATGTATGTATGTATGTATGTATGTATGTATCTATCTATCTATCTATCTATCTATCTATCTATCTATCTATCCAGCAGAATAACATCTTTACTTCTTGGGCCACAGGAAACCATGCTCCTTTGAAGGCCAGATGATCTGTACCTGTGTCTAGGTAACCACTATTAAAACTAATGGAATGTGTGAACCATCTATTCACTGTACCATCTGTAGGACTCATTTACATATTGAGTTTGAAGAGTACACTCAGCTTTTAAAAAACAGCTGAAGTCTCAGACTTGGAGAGCTTAAAAACGAGTGCTGGAACCCACATCTTATAATTAAATATACTCCATTAACCCAAGAAAACCCTCAAATTTTTCAATCTTTACTGCCCCCTAGTGAGACTCTTCAGGAATGTATTTATACAGGAAAAAGGGTCATAAATATTGACAGTAGAGACTTCCCTGCAGAATATCGGCTTACTTTGGAAAGAGAAGAACCAGAATCATATTCAACAGTCACAATCCAAAGTCCTCCACATAAGGCACAATACCTGTTCATAAGCACAGCTGGGAAGTCAAAGATTTATTTTGGCAAGATTTATTTTGGCAAGAATGCATAGAGAGAGTAAAAAAAAAAAGATTCTGAGGAAATGGAGATACTGTGAAAATGGTGAGTTCATTAAAAGATTTTTCTAGTGTTTTCCAATTTAATTTTACTTTTTTGTTGTTGTTGTTGTTGTTGTTTTTGTTTGTTTGTTTTTGTTATAGTGCAACAATACTTGAGAAGTAAAAGGAGCCGGAAAGCCAGCCATGTGGCTCTCGTGTTATGAACCTTTCGTGGATGTAAAAGCACACCATGTGTGTTACCTGAGTTGTCCTTTGAGTCCGATTCAGAGTCAGAGGTCTCTGAGGATTCTGAGGTTTTCTCTGGCAGATGGGGAAGTTGTGCAATATCCATTGGAGTGTCCTTGTACTCTGGGTTACTGAAGAGGAGACAGCAAATATAAACACAATTGGATGATTTGCAGTTTCATGATTTTCCCTCTTTTCATATCAAAGTTCAGGAACAAAGAACATAAATAGGAAGAATAGCACACTAGACAAAGAAACATATATTTTTGGCTCCTCAGAGCGTCACAGCAGGAATTTTATGAAGGTTTATTTTAATACTACTGTCAAATACTTATATTGACCAGGCACTAAGCCTCGTTTGACTCTAATGAGGTTTTAGAGCTATCAAAGCATTCTTCCTGAAGGGGGACATCATGGCTTGTGTGATATCTAGCAGTAAAATTACACTGTGTAATCATCCAACAAGAAAATATCTCGATTTTGATTCCATTACTCTGCCTGGGAGGACAGAGAGGGTGTTTTAACTTTTTCAATCTGTTTCTCTCCCACTGTAATGTCTATTAGAGTTATCTCTGCAACAGTATTCTCTATCAACCTTGCCAGAGCCCTTTCAATACCTGTTTTTCTCAACATTCCAGTTTTCCACACCTTAATCAAGCAAACCATACATAAAGGTATTAAGAAAGTGCTCAGTTAGGACTAAAATAAGTGACCACTGCTCCAAAGAATCTGGCCAAAAACTGGATTAAAAAAGTTTAATATTTTTTAAACACTGCACACTGCATCCACATTGTCAAAAAACTAAAAGCAACCACTCTAACTATATGACAGATGCACATGTGCATGTTAAGATGCGTATGTTAGGGATAAAGAACTGTCAACACACCCATTATAATCATATCTTCTTCTGCTCATGTGGTGCTCACCTGTGACTTGTTAGCAGTGAACATGACTGCAATCTAAAAAAGCTACATTACCAGAGAAACAGAAAAAACCCCCCAAGCCTCCAACCCTATGCCTTTTCTTGGTTTGTACATTTTAAAATGTGTTCCTTTCCTAAATCCATGTAAAGGCAGAGGAACAGACACAGCCAGACATAAGCGTCATAGGAATATTAAAAGTAACAAAGTTTCCAATAATTTTTGAATAGGTGAGCATTTCCATGCAGTTCAAATTTCAGTATGGTGATAAAGCAGAAAATCTGCAGTCCTGCATAGAACAATATGAGACAGCACTGGGGGTGCCTGACACACTGTTAAGGTGAGAGCGTGCCCACATACAGCCTATTGGAGTGTACTGCGAAAATTGAGTTCACTCGGTTCACATTGACATCTTATGATTATCATCTTTATGGTTTTGTCCTGACAAAGTGACTTTATTCTGTTGCATCCCAGAGCAGTCCCCAAATTCGCCCCCTCCAAGCGAAAGATGTTTGAGGGCTTTCACACTGTGAATAACAAGTTGTTAAGACAAGAACAGCATTAATCCTCCCTGTCACTATAATTAGTCTATCCTTTTAGAGACAGCTGAATCATACTTTCTAATGCATGGAAATGTATACAGACCAGTACTCCTGCTAAGAGTAGACCTAATTATGCCTTGATCTGTCATTAAAATATTATTTGGACATTTGGATCTTTTGTGGATTCCAGTAGTAGGAGAAATCTAAATTAAAAATACAAATTCAGTGAAGATGTTAATCTTTCTCTAACAGACTGGTGAATGGAATGCAGCAGAAAAATCGGGTTCTGGGAGGAGATCTGGGGAAGACGAATATCTTTTTTTTTGTTAGATATATTCTGCTTGTAGAGAAAATTATTTTGTGGGACGTTTGTGGACTAGGTTCATTTGTTGTCTGAAAAGTGGCAAAGGGGACAAAGGCAACTGTTCATAATTCTTATGGACCACTGTTACAGCTTACAGCTGGAAATATGAGAACATTTCTGGACATTTTGAAGCCCTGTTAGACTGGGGCAGTGAAGCTATACTTCCAGTTCAGAACTGTGAGCCTTAAGCGGACCCTTGAAATGCTGCACTGTGCCTCACACTGGCAAAAAAGAGACAAAGAAGCAGCAGGATAAGGATATACTCAGAAAAGTCTGTGCTAAATGATGTCAGGCCAGAAATACAAGCCCCAGTGAAAACTCCACTGCTGTGGAAGACTTCTTACAGTACTCCTTCAGTGCTCTCCTTTCAGGAGTTGCTTCTGTCTCTTCCCCAAAAGGGGAATCAAAAGCATTTCAACATGCAAGTTTAGGCAGGCACAGTCTCTTCAGGGCCTGCTGGACTTGGCATAATAAGTCACAGTCTAACCCCTAGACATCACTTTGAACTCTCATGGCATCAAAGGGAATGTAACAAACCATGACAAGCAACTTAAAAGGAGAACAGGCCAGAAAATGACAATTGCATTTCATGACGATCTCAAGGTTTCAAATTTTATTTGTTTGGGTTTTTTTTCTGCTCTGGAATGAAACAATCTCCCAGTCTTATTGAACATTTTCAAAATACAGAATGTGTTGAAAGGTACTTTCAGATGAGAAAGGTCAAGTTTATAATTCACTGTCCCTCAGTGACTGTTTGTTTTCCCTTGAGCTCAGAAACCAGTCCTTTTAAAATACTTCGGTAAAACCGAATTTCTCAGGGAAGGGCCTTTCATTCAAGACATTTCTACTGGTTTTGTTTAAAATAGTTCTAATAGTTTAAAATGATTTTAAATGCTTTTATTTTTAAATCCTATTTTACATTTTTCAGTGTGAATGTTATCTGATGGTTACAGGAACAACACAGCAGTTCAAGGCTTTTTCTCTTGAGAAAGTTCTTCTCTCTGGAGTGAACTGGCAAATGCCTTTTAGAGAGACCCTTTTTTATCATACCAGAAGTTTGCTTCCACGCATTTTTAACATCCAAATAAACCAATGCCAAACACTTCACACCAGATTTTAACATAACTACTGAAACTTGGTGTGGATAATTTTTATCTTTGTGCTGAGGCTGAGTAGATTTCAGGGCAGTGAGGCATGCAATAGAATGGTGGAACATTTATTTCAAAACCAAGGCAGCATCATTCAAGAATATTCCAGTATACTGAGGTATGACACATGCCTACATAACTATAATGAAATGCCACTGCTTTTGAGGTGGACTACATGAAAAGTTCTTACCTTTCTTTAATAGGCTATTGTTTTTTCCCTAAAACTTTCTTCAACAGAGGCAAGTCATAGGGACAGCAGTTCAAGCAAGAGAAGTGGCTGGAAGACCTACCTAAGAAGGTAATTGACCCAGATGATATTCTTCTCACTTGCATTCTTGGCATTGACAGCTATGGTTGCACTAGACTGTATCCAGATATAACCTCCGTTCTTCTGCATCCAGCGGTAATATTTTGTTACACACTGACCCTTATTCAGCACTGGCAAGAAAATACAAACAAGCCATAAGCAAAATACAGTGCATGGTAGGGTAGAACTGTGATAAAATGAGCTTCATTTTACAAAATGGCACAAGTAAAAGCAGAAGATACTTGGCTTCCTTTAAGTTTAATGCCAGTGAGATGACAAACTCACTGGATCTGAAGTTCAATATAACTAGCAATATGTTTGCACAAGTTTTTAAAGTATAATTTTACCTGCTTTGGGAAACTCTAGTGGAAGAAGAAAAGTAAAAAACCCTACAAATCTCTATGGTTCACAGAATACTTATTGCTGTGTGGACATTTCCAATGCACTCAATGTCAAACTGTAAAAAAAGAAAAGGAAAAAAAAAGAGGCAAATTTATATGTGATTTATTCATAGCTCCTAGGTAGACCTCTTTGAGATTCTGGATATTTGAAAGGTTTGGGAAGATACTCTACCCCTGCTGCTTTGATCATTTCTCCTTATTGCAGGCGATATCAACCACTGAACTTATACATCTGTTTCTTTGATCTTGTCAAACAGAATTTACAGTTCTCATATGAACTGGTCAGTGGGGGGAAAGTCTTTGGAGAATTTACTTTCTACCAGAGCAAAGTAAATCCACCAACAGACTGAGAAGGAGGACTAAGGGAGTCACAGAATAGCTTGGTTAGAGCCAAAGAGTGACAACTCTCTCCAATGTTTGAAATATGCTAAGAAACAGAGAAAGAAGTAAAAGCAATCAGTAATGTGAAACAGTGCTATTAAATGCTCACCGCAAGAAAGCTTAAAAATACTATGTTTAAAGTAATACTTCAGCCAAAATATTGCCAAGTTGAAACGGATTTGGTTTGTATCTGATTCTTCAGTGTCAGGGGATGAAATGCAAATCTTTCAGTGGAAGGGGGCAGCAGGGTTTTATAAAAACCCTAAACTACATAAAATCTAAGTACTGTTGGTATTGAAGCCCTTTCTCTCCCCTGCACTTCTCACTACTCCCACGAAGCTTTGTGCACTAGAGGGCAGTGTGCATTCATATACACCTTCTGCTTTTGTCATGTCCTTGTCTCCGTCTGCTAAAATGAAAAACCTCTAACTGCTGTAATAAATTTGGCTAAATTAGCTGCTAAATGGTTATCTCAAGTAATATGTATTTGCATTAATCATCTTGCTCTAAACCAGAACAAGCCAGAGTCCTAAAGACGTAGTAAATTCATATTGTCCATTTAATTACGGCTAATAAGTGCTTCATATACAATAGTTTCATGAAGTACATTTTCTTTTTTTTATTCCTTTTTTTTTTTTTTCCTTCTGTAGAGGGAAAGGAAAAAAGTCACTTTGGAAAAGAATAAGTATTTAAGGCAGTTAAAGTTCCTACCATAAATGTGACAAATGACACTTTGGAGCTTTCAAGTTAACCAAATGTCTATACCCCTAATTATACATATGAATGTATCTATATCTAAATCCATGTACAGCAGATACCTACAGAAAAAGATAGGCAGCCAAAAACAAAGGCAGCCATACAAAGGCTGATGTTTTCTTACCTTGGAGGAATCCCTCAATCCCCACTGCAGTTTTTCAACTACTAAATAAAAAATGCAAGTAAAATAGTGCAGTGTAAAGTGAATGTGAAGTATAAGTTATGTTCAGCTCTAATATAAACAAATATTTGTAATCTGGATCCTGTTGTTTTTCAGCAACCTGTAGTGAACTAGGTTTGTTTCTAGCAGATATCCATCTTTTGCTAAATTTTTAGTTCTGTATTGCAAACTTTAAATATTCTACTGTGATAATTCATTGGCTTCAAGACCTTATTATGCAGCAGAATAAAGATAAAATAAGAACAACTGCCTACCGAGCATTTCTGTCAAACCAATGCTGTATGCCACTTTAGAAAACAATCTCACATAAGTTAGCGCAACTTTATCAGTTATGAAGAATAAGGGAAGTATTGCTGTAAATTTTGATTATGCTAGACATTTCTATTTCAGTAAAATAGGACATTCAAAATACTCTGCTTACAGCTGAGTGTAAAACTGATACACACAAAAGTGTGGAGTGATATTTTCTGCTTTCTGGAATCCCGAACACACACAGTTGTGTGCAGAAACTAGTAAAATCTATCTGTACTTTTATCTACTAAATATACAGTTGTCTTTGTTGGAACAGTTTTTATCTTGGGAGTTTTAACATGCTATATAAGTGCCAAAGGACAATTGCCCACATACACATTTGAAAGTCAAGGTACCAGGGCAAGTAGCCAGTGACTGAAGAGCACACCGCAGTTCTACATAGTGATAGCTATAAGGACTCCAGCTCTTTTGGTCATCCTAAACGAGTCCTTCAGCCTTCAGTACCTTCTATATTGATTGTTGCACCACTGGAAAAGTCTGTCACCAGTTGAACAGAGCACTCATTTCAGAACTAAGAAAAAGAGAAGGTGCTTGCTTTTTCAAGAATGAGAATTCAGTGCATCAGAGCTATATACAAACCATCTACACTCAGAGTCTGGGCTCCCAAATTACTATACATCCAAATAATGTGTGAAATACTGTATTAAAAATGAGCTTTCCATGAAGTTCATCTACCTGCAAATTCCCATTCTCTCTTTGGCCAGCTCAGATATATCACCAGATACACAGAATTTTCCTTCCTGCATCTGTCTAAAACACATTTCATATAAGAGATTTGTGGACCACGCTCTGAAGGAGGTCCCATGATTCAATATAAAAATTCCCTCTGTAAAGAGATTCTCTGGCAGGCCAGCTGTGCTGTGCTGCTAAATCTGGTTCTTATGTCCTTTGAGAGTGTAAAAGGCACCCCCAAGTCAGTTCTGAAAGCTCGTAGTATATCTTGAGAAGAAATTTCTCAATGTGATGAAAGAAAAAAATGAAACAAACTAGAAATGCTTTCTAATTTACAGTATTTTTTACCTGTTGGCATTGCCAAACTGCAACTTAGAATTTAGATGAGAATTTTGAGAAAAAACTCAATTAGAAGGACAAATCAGGGAGGGAAATCTATCTAGTTTATTGATAACTTAGTGAGTACAGCCCAGCTTCATTTTGAGGATCTTCAGTTTGCAGATACAGATAATCCATTAATAAAGTTACTGATTTTGAGAAGAAATGAAAAAGAATTAATTAGGCTACCCTAAGCTTTGCTTATGAAGTTATGTTTTGTAACTAGCAACAGACCGCACATTTCAGTTTGGCATAACGTTCTGAAAATGTAATGCCTTGTAGTCCACATCCTGAATATATTCAGACAAATCCTTCACTGAGCAATGCAAATAATTTTATATTTCTATTTGTATTATACATGAAGTACCCAGTCTGGCAGACAATGAGTACTGTGAAAAGTGAGACTTCTGACCACGTTGTTGGGATGGGTCATGTGACTGAATTTACATGGGATTATGCAGGACTGGGTTATATAATGCTATATATGTATGTGTGTGTATCTGTCTATCTATCTACCTATCTATCTATCTATCTATCTATACTCTTTAATCAAAGGGACTAACTGGGGGTTAGTGTTTTAAAACTGGTGAGCTTTATGTTAACCGCACAGATATATTCCCTAAAATGGTGGATGCTAAACTTGACTAAAATTTGCTGAAGTGTTAGCTAGTTACTCAATGTGAGTTCAGTGGTTAGCATGCAAGGAGTGCACAGTATGTCATGCTAAGAACTAAAAAAAAAACACCTCACTTATTTTTCAAAGTATGAATATATTGCTGTGTACACAGTTCCCAACAGAGGGATTTCAGTTTTCCTTGGTAGCTTTGCACACAGCAAATAATCTCGTAGCAGTGGAATGAAGGAGGGGGGAAAAGAAGAAACAGTCAGTGTTCTTTGCAGGAACCTATTTCTGTTAAAAAAATCAAAATAAATCAGTACAAGTTTGTCTTCAGAAATATGGTTACAAAAAGAAAAAGAACATAGTTTCTTCCTGTAAGGCTGTTCTGAGAAATCAAAGCCAAAGCTTCTAAATAGTGAGTTGTGTTTTAAAAGAAGGAAGTAGCTTAATTCAGTTTGAAGAGGAGATGAAGAAATTGTGTATCAAAAGCAGTCTTTTAGCGAAGTCTCTTACAAAAGGACATTTTACTCATGTGCATATGCATTTAAAAGCTACACTATATTGCGTATTCAGGTAAGTATTGAGTAAATAGGAAATGATGAGATCATCTTACATATTCACACAGCTTCACAAAGAGGCTCTTTATAATTGGTGAAAATATTGAGGTTACATCTGCTGTGCTATTCACTCTTCTCCTTGAAATACCTTTATCAATGACTGTACTGGGACTGTATTGATACTGAATTTCTTTCCTGATAAACTTGTAAGAATATTTTTAATTTACTGCATGTGGATGAAAATGCCATACTTAATACCACAGTCGGATACTTAGCTGCAGCCACAAGTACTCTTTCTACATTCACAAAACTGGCAGATGAAACATGAAAAGGAATACTGACTCTTTAATCTCCACTTCTCCACCTAAGGCCCAAGGCAAGCTGACAGGGTAACTTCGTTCTGGAAACAGAGGGGTTTTTATTTTTTTAATTCTGGATTACTTTTTCTTCTGCTTTTGAAAACTGTGGGCTATAGGGGAATGAACCTGGCATAGACTTAAAACAAGAACAAGTTTCTTTATCTGAAAAGTTACAGTCCTTGATGCTTACAGGAAGGTCATTTTCAAAACCCTCAGGAAAAATAGCATCACAGCTAGAAAGAGTGCATTAAGTGCCTTATTTGCTTGTAACAGAGACAGTTTTCCATTTATAACAGCTCCAAGGATCAAGTGAGTCTTTGATGTTGTAAGGACTTTTCTATAGATTTTGCAATTAGTGAGCTAGATGTTTTAAATAGTAGGTATCCACAAACTGGATTTTAGCAATGAAAAATATTTAGCAATGTTAAATGATGCTTGCTACTTAAACAGAAGGTAGAAGATACGAGACTTGTAGACATTAGGTGAGCAATTGTGTGCCATCTATATAATTCTCCACAAACACTGATTTTGGATCTGCTACACAGGATGGGCTGAGGAGGTGGGGATATAAGCCAGGACAGTGTGCAAATGCAATCTCTACTCACCAGGCCAAAAGTATGGCCTTCACAGCAGATTACTTGGTCAAGAATGCCACCTTTGCATCACACATCCCCAGGGCTCATACTTCCTCTACCTCTCCTCACTGCATGTGCTTGCTTACCAGCCCTGTGTGACTTACTGTATCTCAGCAGAGCTCTTTAAAGGAAAATAGGAAGATGGTAACTGTTTAGGAAAAAATACTAGTTCTGTGAGGCTTTAGAAAGCTGCATTTTACTCACAGCGTATGACAGGAGAAAGCCAGGAGTGCTGGGCAGAGAATATCGTTGTTGTAGGATAAGGTAGAATGCAGTCTATTGTGTCAAAACCACTGACTGAGACTTGGCTGCTACTGTGATATGAATATCAGACAGTAATAATTGCTGGTTTATAAACATAAATTAATATTTTCCTAAGTCAAGCAGGAAGTAGCAGATCAGGTTCACGAAAGAAAACTGTACCTTACTGATATTCAAACTCCCACATAACTTCTTCATTCACTTAGGATAATTCTTTTAAGCATATACAGTCACTCTAAAAATGCCTAGTATGGCAAATGATTCATTGCTTGTTTCTGCAGCATGAAATACTGTTTAATCTTCCAGTATAGAAATGTTACATACATAAATACCTGATAAATTAGACAAAAATTAAGTATCAAAAACCCTGAAGAAAAAAATAAAGAACCTCAATCAAACATTTTGAAAAAATTGAAACCTTAAGAATTTTTAAAAAACAAGAAATATTTTTCCTGCCTCACTTTACAGAAAAGCAAATGTTAAAAGTGGTCCGAGTCAAACTGTTAAAAAATGTGCATTCTTATTAGGATCAAAGTTTATAATTCCCCAAGTGAGGAAAGTGAAGAAAGCCTTGCATGCTGCATGTCTTGCTAGGGAAGATAACCAAGTAAATTGTGAAAATAGTTTGGGAAAAACATCTGTGGATGTCCATCCCAGGACATTGATACTCCACCACTCTGAAATTTCCTAGCCTCTGCTAGAGATTCTACATTCATTTGACTATAAATTATCTGAGATAAGGATGAGGAAGATTTTTTAAAATTAATATTATGTTACCAGTTTACATGACATCAGTCTACAGCCACAATGCAAATTTATTAAAATCCAGGAAAACCACACAAAAAAGTATTTCCCACCACTAATTACAAATAATCATCTCCCACTTGAACAACAGAGACACTTTTATTCCCCTCTCCTTTCATGATGGTTATAACATACCATTTGCCCATGGCTCATCATTTAAAATGACAATTTTATAATTATGCATAACCATCCTACCATTCTAGGTAGGATGTTTATTTCAAAACATTATGTAGGTATTGATCAAGTGTAATGACAGAATTATAATATATAATTTGATGCATCACTAGATGCACTATGCAATGGAAGCTAATGGCATGCATATAAGAAAACTTTTCAGTTGTTTCTATAGATAAAGTTGATGTAAATTAACTATATAAGATAATTTTACGATGAAAAATGAACAGTAGATTTTTCTACCTAGGATTTTTTAGGTTTTCTTCTTTCTTTCTAAACTTTTTCTTTCCCTCTTGATTTGTCTCTCTCCCCATGACTTCAATCCTGCCATAAAGTGTTTTCCTTCTGCTAATATTGAAGTGGTCGTTTAGAAACCCAAGCCTGCTTTGAACACCAACTTCAGACAGAACTTCCATTATCATTAATGAACTCTCTGTTCAAACTGTAGGGGAAAATGAAATCCCAGATCCAAATTTTGCCCTTAGCTACTAAAACTCAACATCAGAGGAGAAATTTGGCCCTGCTTGCTCAGGAAACTTAAATCTGTCCTCCATCTCTCCACTAACATTAATGTCCATCATATGACAACCTATGTAAGATTAATGAATTTAGAATATAACCCTTTCCATGCCAAATGTATCAGCAGACTATACATAATAATATCTCCTACAAATAGGAAAAGAGATGAAAGATTCACAGAAGCAGATTAGCAGCAATTTTATTATAGAATTACTTAGGTTAAAGATGGTCTTTTTCAAAAGACAGGATCCCTTTGAACATGCTTTCATTTCTGGGGTAAGAGTCCCTCTTCGAGTGCTTGGGCTGAGTGAAATGAGTGATTTCCTCAGACTAATCTCTAGACGAATCACAGCACATGGTGGCATGGCACAACTGAATGTTCTAACACCCTCTAACCACCATAAAGATTCATCACCATCTCACATCTGGCAGTAAATGACATTCCACATTTTTGAAGCATACTGTCCCTTTATACCAGATGACTTGTAAAAAGTAAAGACAAGGAAATAAAAGAAATCTTTCCATCTTTCTCCACAAGCCTTAAAAAGATAGCTTAGCACTAACAAAACGCCCCCAAACACAACCTTCTAAAATAAAAACAAAAGAACTTCAGATCTCAGAACCAATACTTAGCAATCTGGAAACACTGTGGACAAAGACTTCAGGTGCTTGGCAGGGCATTCCCCAAAGCCCTCTGAGCCATAAGTGCCACACCAGCATACTTACCATCAAAGCCAACATGGACCCACCACTGGCCACATGACTCACAGATGGCAAAGCTGCAGGTGATTTATGCAGGTTCTTTTAAAGTGCTAATAAGAGCTATTGCCACACATTTGATATATGCTACGCAATTTACTGATACTATTTTCATATCCTTCTTGCTTTGAAAACTGTCTTCCTCATAGACACAAGGACAACTGTCCAGACCTTCGAAAGAGAAATAAAAGCCCACAGCACAAACTTGTTTCTAAAAGCCCTTGAAAGATCTGCAACAGTTTCATCATACCTTCACATGGTGACATTTTAGGATATTTTGGGGTATTTCACAAAATCCTAAACTACAAAGTCCTTTATCTGTCCTTGGATTTTCAATGGAAAAACACACTTTCTGATTTAGACTACAGGGTGGTGGACAATTCTGGTCTCAGTAATCTTGGAGCAAACCTCAGCAATGAAGGTAAAAAGTATGCGACTGAAGTAGTTTTCCCCTTCTTTTTTAAAATGGCATACATAAACATCCTGTAGCAGAAAGTCAGCACAGAACTAGTTTAGTGGATAAACTGAAGATGAAGCTGCTGGAGGTGTATAATAAAATCCTTTATTCCCATGGCTTTGCAATTTAAAATGTACTTCTGCAATGTATCACAAGAATAATACCGAAGTATAGATTCATCTTTGGGGTCAGAAATTTTGAGCACAAAGAGACTCTAAAAAATAAAGAAAATTATTAATGGAGTAACTGGGAGACCAAGAGGTTATGAGCAGAAGCCAGAGCTCAATCTTTACTTTATAACCCTTTACTGCAGTAGCTATACTTATACAGCTAGTATTACATACACTTTTAAAGCAAAAATAGGAGAAGAGTTTAGTTGCAAATTTCAACTGACTATGAGCTATGAAAGACTTACAATCAAAAGCCTACGAACTGAAGTGTAAGCATACTAAATCAGTATTGCATTAGATTTAATTTGAAGATGAAATTACATCAGGAATTAAGTTAAAGGGTTATTGATGCAAACTATATCTGAGGCATCTTGAAAAATAACTGTATATATTGCTAAGGTACAGAAGGCAAAATTCTACAACTAGGTTCAGTAGCTAATTATTTAAATAACTTAAAGATTTGACTTTGTAGAGTTTTCTGGTTTGTTTACTATCCAAACACTAACCCTAACCCTAACCCAAAAGATCTGATGCTTCTGGAAAACTTATATCAACTTTACATACAGAAAACATGTGTCTAAGAGCACAAAACCTTCATGTGAAAAACTGAGGCACAAAATATCATAAAGATTAGAAATTTATTGGGATTGAAAATGATATCTGAATATTTATATGGATAATTAGAACACCAAATATTACAATAGTAACAACCATCCTCGACAAACAGAAATGTAAGCAGTGGTATAAATGCTTATCTTTCAAGGAATGAACCAGCCATGAGTTAATAGTGTATTACAGAGAAAACAAGGTTGCAAGGTGTGCATAATTGCATGCTGCAGAGTGTTTTTTCCCTTCTTCTAAAGTATCTTTGGCTTTGGTCAGAAAGCAGGCAAAGAAATGAAGCTGGACAGACCAACATCTTGTGTAACCCAAAGATGCATTTGCGGGAGCAGATACAACATCTGCAGGATTTCAGAGCGTGGCTAAAAGACATGACACATACATACCCGTGGGTAGGTGCACATCTCTTAAGATTCATTAGGACTGAGAAACAAACACTAGATATGAGCTAAAACCAAAGTCCATGATCCTTTTTTATCTTGTATGAATAAAAAAACGTGTTCTTTACATGCTTCCATTTCTTCCACTTTCTTATCTCCTGTTCCCTCATCTTGCTCTATCATCACTACTTCTAGTCAAAAGGACCTAAGGATGCCAGTGTCCAACGGAAATTTTTACTGGCCCATACTATGGATAGAGAGAAAGACTGTGCAGGTGGTCAGAACAGCACTTCTGCAACACTTTGAAAACAACATACACTAGGCTGTCATCAGGGTGCCAGGCAGACTTAGTTTAAGAAATAGCTAAACCCCTGACATTCTATCAGCCTAATTTAGAATCAATCTCGCTTTTTAGTGATGATAATAAACTTGTACAAACACGCGATTCATTTGTATATTTTAGCATTTTATTTCAGTCCCAGAATGTAAAACCTGACGTTGGAATCAGTTTCATTTTTTTGGTTATTGAAGATATTAAGCACTACAAGAGCATTGAAATTTCGATCTGATTAGGATAAAAATTCCTCAGGATCAAAACACTTCTTTTTTTCCCCCTACAGTTTTTCTAATTGTGAGCTACTTGACATTGCAGAGTTATTCCACAGCATGATAGCAAAATATGTGAAGTATTTTACTGTTAGAAATTATCAACTCGTTCTATTTGTTTTTCATGTGTTTGAGGTTATTAAGAGAATAAAAAATTATAACTCATGTGCATAAGTTAAAAGGGTTAGTTCAACTACAGCTGGTAGGCTAAACCACTAAGCAATATTTTGTACAGCAATATAATTTTTCTACTGAACATACATAAAAGAAATCATGAATATATAACTGATTTAAAAGCAGACTGAGGGGGTAATATTCCTTGAAAAATAGGGGAGCCATGAAAAAGGTGAATGTGGAATAGTTGATTTTCAGAAAGACTGGATTATTCTAACCACTGGAAACCAGATAAAGTAGATCAGAGGGATTGCTACCAAACATACTCATCAGAGACCTTTGCTTTATGGGAGATGAACTGCCCTGGCTCACTGTTCCTGAGGAATTGTATTTCTTATGGCTGTAAATCAAATTCCGAAGAAAGAGGATGATATTTTCTAAGCAATAGCTGAGGACAACAGTATCTTTCTTGTCAGTGGAAGGTTTCTGAATTTAGACTTCAATTAGTATTCCAAAATGAAAATGCACATATCTTATACCAATACCAATTGGTATATACTGGTGACAGTGTTCATACAAGCAATATATTAATTTTGAAATGGTGGCATATTATCCTATATTTGCTCAAAAATATGTATATGGTTGTCTTCAGAGGTCCTAACTTCTGTCCTTCCTTGCTGCTTTCTTAATGACCTTAATTGAACAGTAATATCAAGTATTTGATGTTCAATGAAGACCATGACATTTTTCCAGTTAAAGGGAAGATATATATGCCTATGGCATATGACATCCACTCATTTTAACATGAAATGTACTCCTTAAAAAGGCCTGTTACAGACTCCTGAATGATAACAATGCCAACGAAAGGGAAGCACATATACACACTATTGTTCTCCAGAAAGCAGCATCAATTACCCTTGCTGAGTTCTACAGACAGTGCTAAGACCTGATACAACAGTAATTTTATTAATCTGCTCGATTTCTGGTATTTATTTGACATCAAATGTATCCTGCTAGCTTTAAGATCAGGGATATTTGTCATTGATATTTGTCAGGGATATTGAAGTCATTGGAACAAGGGCAGCTCTACTCATGCAGGGACTCATGGCTTGGTGAAAGAGTATGACCTGCCCTATTCTTGAGACACAGTTCAGTCCTGCAATGCTTCTACGGAAAGGTAAGTAAACAGAGAGGACCCTATAACTTCCCCCATTGTTACAAGTGGTAAAATAGAACAGGGGGCATGAGGAGTCCTTCTAAGTTGTTAGTTCTAGCTGCATAACATAAATGTATGAAACATAAAACATTAATCTATAACTCCTTCACGCCACATATCCTAATAAAGAGCTCTGTTACATGGAGATAGAGTTAGAGACTGTATCTGAGCCAGGGAACAACCAAACCTGTAATTTTTGAGGGTTTGGTATCAAACACAAGCTGTTGCATCTTAGCCAGTTTCTGTGTGTTAGTTGAGCCAATGGCTTATCCATGGTGCTGGTTGGTGTACTGGCTGGTAGAAGAGAGAACATTTTAACTATAATCTCTGTGAGAGACACTTGATTTATGGTGATATCTGTCATGATGCTACCAGCAATTTATTCAACAGTGAAGATGAACAAATGCGAACTTTCCCAAACTTCTGAAACCATGAAGCATTATAAACTGAGAAACAGATTGATAAGGTAGAATTGTAACACCAAAAAATTGGCTGAGAGATTTGTGAAAAAGCATGATCATTCGAAGTTTAAATGAAACAAGATAGAAAAAACAGCCATAAACATTTTATTTCTGCTTGGAAAAAACTGATGTTTCAATAGCTTGTGGTATCATGCTGTGTATTATTATGTTGCTATAAAGGCAGGCGTATGTGCAATTAAAATATGAATGTTGTTTTATTAATTCACAATAGCATATAACTAACATAAATCTTGACCCCACTGAACATAATGGAATTTTTCACCCAGGTCAGAATTTTAGTCCATAAAAAATTGCCTTTTTAGGGCATAATCCCCATGTACATTGAAGCCAATGAAAGCTTTTCCACTGACCGTATCTGCCCTTTCATTAGGGCAGTAGTTCCCTTACAAAAGACAGCTATAGTCTTGCAGACCTTCTTCACCATTATACTTGTTATGGTCACATTCCTGAAACTGCTTTAGTCTTCTTTTATCTGAGATAGATTTAACAAGGCCTGTTTTTCAAAGTTTCTAATGGGCTGCTATGATCTGAAGCCATCAACAGCCCTCTTGATTTTTTTTCTCTGCAATTTTGCGCAACATTTTCTTCTTTGCTTGTTTTCCTCTTTGATGTCTTTGAATACACTGGATGAGACGGCAGGATGTAGTGGTCTTACCTTTTCCTTATTTTTTTGTGATATGTTGTCAGTGAATAGGCAGAGTAGCAGTTTTATTTGTGTTTATTTTTACCCTTAAATCTACCATTGCAATTTGGATTTCTTCTTGTTTTAATAATTAAAATTTATTTCATCTCTGGTAGAAATTAACCAAGATGTTTAGTTGCATTCTGCAGTCCCCCATCAAACACACCCTTTACATTCTGCTGCTTTCCCAGGTCCTGCTTCTGTTTTCCACTAGTGCTTTCTAACCATTACTTAAGTTTCCAGCTCCTCCTTAAAATATTGCATAATACTACTTCTTTTGGTTTGTTTGTTTTTTTCCATTGTGATGTCAAGCAGTTATTTCCTGTGCTGTACTGGCAAATATCCTGTGCAGTCTATTTTGAGGAACTGTGGTTCTGCTGGGTTTTGCCTTCTACAGCTAGTTTGCAAATTTTAACTCTAATTTTAATTTTTACTAGACCAGGAGAATTTTCTCTTCCTAGTTTGGTTTGAACTTGATTTTTTAGGATCAAAAAGTTGCTATGAAGTGTTTTGGGGTTTTAGGATATCTTTCTCTTGGTTTCTAGACATTGTTTTCTAAATGCTAGAAAATTGAACATGTCTGTGGGCAAAGACATGAACCACTTCAGCTTCTGCAGGACTTATAGTGGGCAGGTGTACTTCCTCGGTTATTCCCAAGACTAATTTAAGCTTGAAGATCTTTCATACCGAGCATGAGTTTCAACATGAAAAGACAAATGCAAAGTCCTATATCTGGGATGTACTGATTCCTTGCAATGTTACCGGCTCAGAACTGATTGGCTGCGTTGCTGCTTTGTGGAAAGAGATGAAGGGGTCCTGGTGGACAGTATGCTAAGCATGAATGAGCTGGACTATACTACAAAGTGTGTAGCCAGTAGAGCACAGAAAGTCATTATCCCTCTTTACACTTTAGATTGCATCTGGAATCTAATTTTAGGCTCCTACCATAGGAAGTGTAGTGATAAACTTCAGAAAGGTCAGTAGAGGTCTGTCAAGACACCTGGGGCCTGGTGTACTTGCCCTGTGAGGAAAGGCTGTGGAATCAGGTTTGTTCAGTCTGAAGAAGAGGTGATTTCAACAGAACCCAGCACCACACCTGCAAGGAGGCTACTGCAAAAATGGCGCCATGAGCTGCACAATCAAAACAGGGAAATTCCGAGTGGATAGAATCAAAAAGCCACTGTGATGATAACTAAACTCCCATTAAGATATTGCAACAGGAAACTCAGAGAATTTGTGGAGTCTGACCTTAGAGTTTTTCAACATCAGTGAGAAAAAGTGATAAAAAATTTGCTTTGAATCAGCATTGATCCCCTTTTGAGCACTAGGTGGGACTAGATAATATCCCAGAGTTCCTTCCAACCTAAATGATTGTATGAATATCTTGTTCCTATAAACAAAGAGAACAACTACACATAAGAGATGTAACCAGCCTCGACTACTGAAAAAAAATTAGCCTATCAAGAATAATTATGCTATAGCCATACAGCCAAGTTTGGAACCCCAATGTGTTGGATGTTCACAGTGCGAGAAAGTCCCTGTGTTTGCAAAGTTTGCAATCCATTCAGCTAAACTGGACATAGAGAGCAGGAACACAGTAAGGTGAAGCAATCCTGTCTCCAGGGTCTCTTGATTCTTAGTCCAGTGCTTATAGACTGGACCACACTGCATTCATACTGTCTGCATAGATCTCCAATTTTTCTGAAGATGAATGTTTCATAAAGCATATTCCATTTCAGAGAGAAGTGGTCATTCAGAAGATTAAGGTCTTTTTCAAATGGGATGTTCATCTATGCCAGGTGATATGTTAAGTCTGAGTCATAAATATCTTTTATTTCCTTGGTCAGAAACTGCAGTGGAAGTGCAACTTGTCATTTTTGACTTCCAGCTTCAAGAGCACCAACTAAGTTTTTGAATTTGTTCCTTCATTTCTCAGCAACTGACTTATTATCCTGGATATTAAATGATCCAAATGTAAATGATGCCAACTTAATTTGTTTATCTTTTTGGATAGTTGAATTTATTTTTTTCTGCAGAAATGCTTCTAACCTGACCTTCTTATGCTGAATGCACTTTCCCTTCTAGAAAATTCAGGGACTATTTGAAAGCTTTACAGAGCTTGATACTGCTGTTGGCTGCCATATGTTATCATAGAAACTGTCCTTGTTCTCCTGCTTTCTGGTTGCAGTTGCTCTCGTCTCTTCCTTTGCAGATCAAGCAAGATAATTTAGGACTGAACACTTTATACTGTCTTCCATTGGAGTCATATGGTTTTGTAAAACCTAATTAAATGTGGCTGCATTTGGGCTGCTGCCCCTTTATTAGGAAATGCTAGTAGGACACAGTGCAGGGGGAGCACAGTTATTCAAGTCTGTGACTCTGAATTTAAGAAGCGGTTTGCAGATAGTCTTCTACATTAAGAAAAACACCAAAGTCAATCATAAACACAGTCAGTCACTGAAACTTCCAAAGAATTATCTGGCTTCACTGCAGGCACAGATAAATTAGAGATTATGGGCATAAGTCTTTTTTCGCACCAGGGTAAATTGTGAGCCCTATCACTGAAGTCAACAGATCTCAACAAGAAAAGAATTAGGCCCTATGGCTTTTAATAAGAGGAATACAAAGAGCTTAATTACAAGGAATCAAACTGAACCTCTCTTCCCCCATACACAGACGTTGCATACGCTCTCTGGTAAAGTTTGTCTCTCGTAACATTTTTGTACTTCTGTTATCCTTATGTTAATCAGATACTACCTGTGTGCAAATATCAGGGACTTAGATGCTGTAAGGATGAGGGCCATTTAGATGTTAACATATAGGGTGGTTAAATCACTAGTAGAGCTGTAGCTCATTTCTGTATTGAAAACCATGGTGAAATCCCAATTTTGCTGCAGTTTTTGTCCTCCATGTTATGACTCAGAAAGAAAACTTCAGAGGAGGAGTTCATTTTCTGTGCCAGGGAGGAAGTTTCTCACCTAAGCAATACTTCTCTGAAGGATTAAAATAATGTACAGCACATGTAAATTAACAGCTGCTAGAAACTCTGTTAATACAAATATAATGCTTTATTTCCACATACATAAAAGATAATATACGCCTATAAAAAGACTTGAAAATAAATAATATAAAAAGTTATATTTGAGCCATCCTCTGTGAAAACCTGTGACAAAAAAAGCAGGTGCAAGATGAAGACTCCAGTTGGGGAATATAAATAATAGTTCAGGAACAATCAAGTGTTGTACCAGATTATTTTGACAAAAATGGAAGTACTTACAGTCTAAGTGACTATGTCTGATGCCTTCCACATCTTCAGCGTGAATGAAATGGTAACATCTCTTTCCTACAATATCTACAGGGGTCAGATCCATGTAATCACTAATCCTAAAAAGGAAGAAGAATACACAGCCTGTAACTCAAAAAGGAAAGAACAAAAGAACTGTCAAATGACTCAGAAAGTGAAATCTGTTAAAAAGTTTTTTCCCCATTATAGTCATTTGAAGGGAATATCTGTACAAATGAGACACAGCCTAAAAGGGAAAGGGGGAAAAGAAAGTTTGTTTGTTTGTTTTTTTTTTTTTTTTTTTTTTTTTTTAAGAAACCTGGAAATTATTTTATGCATTTAAATAAGTGGAAAATTAAATTCTAGTACATATTGTCCCAGTAGCATTATACCAAGACAATATAATTCCATGAAATTATAAAGCATTAGCAACAATCCAAAATCCTCATTAAAAGACTAAGATGATTCAAGGTTACATAATAAAGTAGAAACATGTTATGTTTATACCAAATGATTAGAGACACATTTCATTTCAACAGATTGGTCTTCTATGGGGTATATTCATGAAAAAGCTCTTCAACCATTTCTTGGCACGAAGTCCAAACTGATTTTTCAAGGGATATAATTTAAATGCTGAGACACACAGATGCCTCAGGGTGTTATCTTTTTTAGTCTAATTCATTTGGGAGCTCAGCTTTCACTCTGGGCCCTTTCAACTGGGACTTTGTTGTTTATTGCACATAGAAACTTCAAAATCTATTCTGTGGACCTTTGTGTGCGAGTGTGTGTGTGTTTGTGTCAGTGTGGGTGTGTAAACTTATATCATGGACTGTCAAGGTGTCAATGTCCTTAAATGTAATACAGAGATTATAAAGAAAATTGGAAAATGTTTTGCTCACACAAGCATTTAAAAGCATGGCTGTTTTTTAGACATAGAATCATTTTTTTAGGGTTTGAAATAATCTCCAATGACTGGGGTCGAGCCAACTTTTCAACTTTGAGATATAATTGTCATTCATTTAAGGGAGCTGTAAAAACCACTCAACATCTTGCTACAACAAGATAGCTACTGGAGTGTGATACTGGGGGATGCCTAAAGCAAAAAATGAACTGTGTGGGTCTGAGGGGTTGGCAGCAGGCAGAGAGGGTGAACACAGCCACTGATGCTCTCCTTAGCAGAGCTGTTTGTCTGGGTTTTTGAAGCAGGGGGAATGTACAGACTATAAAGAGTGAAGGACAATACCAGAACAGCTCTGGTGATTTGAAAATAACCCCAAAACAACAAACATGAAAAAATTCACAGGTCATGCAGGTGGACTCAAATTTGCTTGTAAATCTGTCAAATCAGATTTAGCACAAAACACAAGAGTCTTCTCTCCCTTTCATGACAGAGCATGTTGAAGGATGTGCACCTTCAAACAACTGCCTAGTAGTTATAGCACTTAACCAAATATGGGGTAGCCATCTGGGGATATCTGTCTAACGATTATCACAACTACAGTTGGAAAGCACTTCTTCTACCTTCTCTTGGAGGACACAATTCACCAGGATGAAGACAAATCTGAAACTGTGGCAGTGGGACTCCCTGTCTCTCCTGCTGAGTTCCTCCACTTTAGTTGCACAGTGAATTATTTCCTGGGAAGAAAAAGGACCTGGGATCTCTGCCCAGTGATAAGAAACCCCTCCAGAAGGGAGCCTGAGATTTAAATGTTCCTGTTCCCTCTATATTATCTTTTTATACTAAACTAAGTGTATAAAGAGTCCATGATGCAGGCACCAGAACTCAGGTCTCTCATGTCTACACTCACCTCACTGGCACACTTTGCTGTCTCTTCTCTGGCCCAAGAACTGAGTGTTTTCTAGTTGGAGGTGGCTCTGCTTCAAGATACTGGAAAAGGCTCTCCAGGGAAGTGATCACTGCACCGAGCCCGTCTGAGTTCAAGAACCATTTGTGCTCTCAGGCACATGGTGTGATTCTTAGGGTGTCCTGCATAGAGCCAGAAGGTGGACTCGATGATCCCGATGGGTCCCTTCCAACTCAGCATATTCTATGATAAGATCAGGGAGAGAAAATCTCACCCTGCCAGCCTAGTAGAAAGAGGCAATCTCCAGGCGGGTCACTGCACTGTGGTGTTCCCAGACTGTGAGCTCACAGGACTAACATGAAAGATGATCATTCTGCTTCCCCTCTGGTGAATTTGACTTAGCTGGATTTTATTTCTCTGCAGTAGCCTGTTCATGTAAAGTCTTCACAGACAAAAATTAGCAAACATGGCAAGGCAACTGTGAAAGCAGACTCACAGTCCCTTAAGTTGCACCAGGGGAGGTTTAGATTAGATACTAGGAAAAGTATTTCCACCACTAGAGTTATCAAGCATTGGAATGAATGGGCTTCCCAGGGAAATGTTTGAGTCACTGGCCCTGGAGGTATTTAAAATGTGTAGATGTGGCACTTAGGGACATGGTTTAGTGGTGAACCTGGCAGTGCTTGATTTACATTTGGACTTGAGGATCTCAGAGGTCTTTTCCAACCTGAACTGGTCCATGATTCTATAATTTTATAGAAAAGATGTTTCAAACAGACATATGAAGGACAGAGGATTTTTTTTTTTTTAATGAAAAATGTGAAAGAAGGAAGAGAGAAAATATCCATATGTAAGTGATGTTCAATGGTAAGCAATGACATCAAAAACAGAAGCAAAAGAAATTACATCAAATAGAACACTTATGCTTATATGAAAGGTACTAAAGATGGAAAAGAAATAATTTACATGGAGAAAGTAAAATATATATGGTATATCTTGGAGCACTTGTTAGGAGACAGATCTTGTGGCACCCAAGTCCTGTGACAAAGTAAAGTAATAGGTTGATGAGTAAGAACTTGTCTTTACTGAATACACAGACCGCATCCTGTAACACATAAGCATAGGCTTATGTTTGAGTAGATCAGTGGTTCCACTGACTTACAGGACTGTTAACATGATTTAAATTAAAGGTAGGTATATGGTACAGCGCTTTGCTGAATGAGGAACAAATTGTGCACTCATTTGTAGACTTGTAGACTGTTTCTACAAATCTGAAGGAACTACTGACAACTACTGTGTGGCTAACAAGCCAAACCTCTTCCATGTGATTATTTCCTTTTGGGCAGATATAGCAGATATGGCTATACTGGTCCACATTAACCTGGACTATCAGTCGTCTCCAGATGGTCTCCCATCCTTAGCAGTTGACTCTGAAAACACAGCATTCTGCTTTTAGTTATTTATCACTGTGTGACATGATTTGTTCTCTGCAGGTGCTTTTTGCACTCCATTGACTAATAAAGAAATTTTAGACTATTTTAGACCAAATGGTGAAGCTTAGATGACATGAATCTTACATTTGCAAAAAATACATAAATATGCTGCATTTTAGACAACAAAATTTTGCATCCATATTTTACACTCTCAAAGCAAAATATTAATTGTTAGAAATAGCCAGTGTTCTAGCTAATAGAATTTGTCTCAAAGGGAAGCTAACTGTTGATTAGTTTGTGCACTGAGTCCAGGATTCTAAGGTAGATCTCTTAATTCAGAGAAAAGTAACAAGATGCACCCAAAGACCTGAGTAATGTCATTCCTTCTCACTGCTGTTGCAAGCAGTCAACCACTTGGAAAACTAGGAGTACTATTGATCTCACCCCTGCTGATCCAATGGTCCACTGTGAGCATTCATTTCAGTTAAGTGGCATGGCTTCTGCTCCATACTCCCTGCAGCTGCCAGTAACTCCCCATTGCTCCATAAATAGTGCTTACAGTTTGCCCAGCATGAATCCATTTTTCTCTGTTTTCATCAATGTTGTGCTTGCTTTACTTTGGCACCACAAAGAATTTCCTGGCTGTCTGCAAGTGCCAGGAGTCGAGCCCATATATTCAGGATGGGATACTTATCTCCTTTTCTATAGTCCCAGAAGAGAGATCCCAACTTCCCTGACTCAGAGAATGGCCTTGGCAAACGCCCAGATAATTAATCTGACAGCTGCAATCAGCTGTTCAGTTAATTCCTTCCCATCTTCTTTTTTTTTTTCTATTCTCCCAATTTTTAGAGTCATATTCAGCTTTGTACCTGCTATGAAATCCAAGTCCTGTCAGTCTTACTCCATTTTCCATGACTGGAAATCCCACTGCCTCAATGAGCTCATATTCACCTCCCAGCACTGGCAGAAGTGTTTTTAGTATTTGAAATTATTTTTATAAACTAATGTTAACAGTGACATCAGGGGCCTAAAATGGAACTATTGCAACAAAATATTTGAATTTATCCCTTTTTGTAAAAGTTTATATCAATGTGCTAACCTGATCAAAGGTATCCCATTGTGATTGAGCAATTATGATTGCTCATATCAGAAAGCTTCCACTCAACTTATAATATGCATGATTGCTGTAATAATCTTGTTTGTTCCACTGATAAGTCCCCTTGACAAAATTTATTTTGGCTAGATTACCTTCCTACTTGCTTTCCAGCCTTTCTGCCCTACCTCTGATTTCCATCAATAGACCCAAACTTTTTTACTGCTTATCTCTTCTTTCTCACATATCTTCACTTCTGCTCTAAATACCCATTCCCTGGATTTTATTTTTATTTTTCAGGGCCATGAGGCCTTAATGGTCTTGACCAGTCTCCCTACTCTGCCCACCCAGACTGTCAGCCCCCTGGGGCTTCTGCCCCCCCCATTCCCCCTCCCTCCCCAGCCCAGACTCCCATGTCACTCCCAGGGCTGTCAGCCTCTGCCAGTCTCCAGCTGCCCACAGCCCTGCCTGTTCATGTGTCCTACTGACCGGATCCCAGCCCATGCCACTGCCTGTCCCCAGGGAGGTGCCCAATGCCTGGGGCTGGGGCTGTCCCTGTGCCCCCTCTCAGCTGCCCTGCTCCCCTCTGAGATGGTGGGATGGGCTCTAGCTGCCAGGTCCTGCCCTGACAGACCACCATGGGGAGCTCCTGATACTACCAGCATTCAATCCCCAGGGAGCAGACAGATGAATTTAAATCCTATCTTTCACCTTCTGAGAGCACTTGTCGCTTTCACGTTGAACGTGGCCCCCCCTCAACCAACTCTTCATCACCTGTTTCCATTTCACTGCTGTCTTTCCCAGTATGCCCTTAACCAATTTTATTCTACAGTTTTCCCACCTCTAACTGCAACAGATCCCACCTCTCTAGCCTACTATCTAGGCCATCTGTGCTTCTGTTCCATTAAACACTGAGCATGATGTGCTGTAATCTGCAAATTAGTTCAAAAATGGAAAACTTTTAAACTTCAGACAGAAAAACTTGTGGAGGGGAGGATGGGGGGAGCATAAGGACAGGCATACAGGTCAGATCAACGTCTGTCTAGTCCCAAATCTTGGCTCTGAGAGGGACAGTGAAAGATTGTAAAAACCAGGAAAAGCTTAGAGAAATCCTTCCTGGTCTATCTTTCCTTATTCCAGCAAGATATCCTGCAAATCATAGTTTTTAATTTATTTTATTCTCTTAGAATGTAATGAAAATGAAGGTGGTGATGATGAGAGTGAATTCAGCGCTCTCATACAGCACTAGAGTGACGTTGCAGGAGTCACAAAGTTCAAAACTTCTTGCCAAGCCCATGGAACAAAGAATAGAGACGACCAAAACAAAGAAAAAAGGAGCTAAAAGCTGTACCTATTTTCACAGTAAATGATATTGAGGTCCATATTCACACGAGTGACAAACATGTGGCAGTCAATCCTGACTTCATTAATTGTAGGAGGTGGCAAAGCATGAGCAACGACAACAAGTCCCATGATTTGGCTGGGTACTGTCCGTCCATGTGATAGTGACACTCTCAGACGTAACCGGCCTGTTATATGAATCACCTGCAAAATAAAAACAATAAAAAAATACCCAGTGAACTCTGAATGCAATTGTGACACCGGTTTCTTTACTTCCTACAGATCACTTGACACAGCCTGAAACTGTACTAAGTAACACCAGTATTTTGGCTGTGTGATTGTTACAGAAAGAAAGTAGAAATTCAACAAGAGAGGGAGTGGGATAAAACCGAAATAAGGAAGTTGGAAATTAATAAAATAATAATTTTATAATATTTGGAAATTGAATATGAGACAGAAAGATAATCAGTTTTGAAGCTTTTTCAGAATGGTTTAATTGAATTGCTGGTCACCTACACCATGGAGACACTGTTCACTGCCTTAAATTTCTTCTTTGTGGTTGGCAATTTGAGAAACAACAGCCTGTAAGTTATCTATGAGCTCAGCCGCAGGATGGTCTTCTTGCATCCACAGCAAAGGTTTTAAAGAGCTGGCAGACATGTAATGACTTACTAGTGCACTATGTATGTATGGACAGCTCTGGAGGTGGTAGTTTCTTTCCATATTCACAAGATAAGACCAGAAGATGCCTGGGAGATCCGACTGTACCCCTAAGAATTTCACCCTCATTCCAAGAACACTGCCTGGAATGGAGTAAATCGAAACTCTGGGAAAAGAATAATCCACCACTTCCAGTCTCACTCCTTCTTTAGTTCTGTGGATAAATAGGTGAGTTGTTTTTTTCCAATAAAAGAATATAAATACAGTATATTGAAATGAAAATGGAAACTGCAGTTCCTGTACTCACGGATAAGAAAGCTGTGGGGACTGGCAGTTGCAGGGTCTCCCAGATTTTCACCCTATTGTTTTACAATATCTGCATTAAGAGAAAGCTCTCAGGAGATGAAGGCCGCTTTCACTATCATCCCATACTCACTACCCAGAGGTCAACAGAGATGCTGGTTGCTACTGGGGCACCCGAGAAGGTGACAGAAATGGGATGTAGTTATAAGTACACTGATACTCATCTCTAACCTGAGACACAAAGATAGCAGACAAACTCTTTGCTTCTGATCTGAGATTGATTGTTAATACAAAGTGAGAGAGAAGAAAATTTTTCATTTACAAGACTTCAAATCACAAAGTGCATCCAAATTTAAACTGCTAGCAGATCTGTGATCTAAGCCTTGAAGTTTGTTTCTCTTTTTTTAACCTCTATCATCAAAATATCTATTTTTACTACTGTTTTACATTTTGATTCTAGCCAGTGGGGTGAATCTGAATGAGAAAAGTGATCAGCTGCTGTGTTTGTCCATTTCAGTTGCAGGTTTCTGACCACCCTTGTTTGAAGTGGTTATGCCTAAATTCACACTTAAGGCACCTTCCCAGGGTAAACTATCCTATGAATATTTGAGAAAGTTCCTAAAGGCAAGGATGCAAAAACACCATTTCGAACTCTAATTTTTCTTAAGACTTCATTAACTAATGAAGAAATAGCTAAAGGAAACAGGATTAACTTCACAGGAGGGGCAGTAATACTATATTTTGCTCCTTCTAGCTAGGCTTGAATATACATCTCCTTTTTTATCATTATCTGTCTCTTTTTATCCTGCAGTTTCAGCTTACTGCAAAACTGAAATCTGTAAATGCTGGGAAAAATGCTGATGGATAACTTGTGAAAATGTGAAAAATTATCTTATAGGGAACATGTTATGCAAAAGTATTGTTCTGTTGTTTTTTCATAAGACTCCTTATGCTAATATGTTTGAAGTTGGCACTATCACTTGAGGGAATTTTTAAGATACATCATATTTATCTCTTCTTTGTATTTTGTTTAAACCTTCATGTCATTTGCAGCTAAATATCAACATGATCTGTTTTTGAACAACTCTCTATTCAGACACCACCTCACTTTTTTTTCTGATCCTTCGTCTGGAATACCTCAGATGTAACATTGCCCTAAGAGGCAATTCCAAATATATTAGATCCACCATATATTAACAGTGTTGGATTTCAAGAGAACTTGCTTCCAGATTCAAATTAGTTAGCTTGTTTTTAGCTTTACCATGGATCCAAACATGTTCTAAATCCCCATTTGGATTCAAATTTTAGGGGTCAGCACCCAAAAAAAAAAAAAAAAAAAAAAAAA
>NW_020955471.1:9019-53452 GCF_003031625.1 Empidonax traillii | reverse complement strand
TTGTTCTATATTGTGAGTATTGCCACTTTTAACACTGGTTCATTTGAACTGGGATTAGAGGTGATAGGAATTATAAGGTCAATTATCTCCTGTAGCTAAAATTAATCTCTTTATAATTCAATCCCACAGCACTAGTCTATCATATCCTAAAACAGTATTATGACTTTAATGAAGTTAAATTGCAAGAATAAACTGTTTTATGAAGGACAATACTTGGCCCCAGATGTAAATATTTAATAAAAATTTGCTAGGAATACACTGAAAATCAAAAGTAAATGCAGTTCTTCTGTGCAGTTTTCTTTATAAATGCTTCCTTCTGAAAAGAATGCAATAGTCCAAATCCATCTTTAAGTTGTGACTGTCTTCTTTCTAATAATGCTATATGAATAGACTGGCACATTTAGATGTCACACTAAAAGAAGACAGTGATACTGTGGGTGAATCATCAGATCACAGAATCATCAGAATCTTCATATGTTGAGAGCTGTAGAGATTTACCCAGCATTTCTTCATCTACCTCCTAAATTAATCAATAACAAGACTCCTTTTTCACTCTACTGAAATTGGGTTAACAGTTCAGACACTTCTTTGCTTACAAACTGTATATTAGTAGGTGTTGTAACTCTGATTCTATGATTCATCCTATAGAAACAGAGGGAAATCCTAATGTCAAAATAAACTTTGTAACCTTATCTAGACCACGACTTAGCACAGGTCATTCTGATCTGTGTTATTGCTTGTAGTGTAACCTGGCTGTATAATAATTACTCTTGAATAGACAGGTGGGAGAACAAAAAAGTGTTCTACAAAAATAATAACACTGTGAAATGAAAATAACACATATAATGCTGTAAAGATGTCATGCTGAAGCAAAACAACTGCTTGAAAAATCTTCTGCACTGTTTAACTGATTTGTTAAAAAGCAAAGTCTAAATCAACTTTGCCTAAAACTCCACCATTGGAAAAAAAAATTATTTGGCTTTTATTTTTAGCTGATTAGAAGAAGGATTTGCAAAATATTGTAAGTACATGTAAACACAGTTTATGAGTGTGGGAGTGTTAACAAGCCACACTGGTTGGACAAATATATATTTCTTTTCCCTGCCATATGCTCTCTTTAGTCATCTGTTAGCAATATGCACTTAGATGTGCCCCACTAATGTCTACTCATTGTAAACAAGCATATCACAAAGACCTTGATAAAACCTTCCCTCTGTCAATGCTTAAGGAAAGGAAAGCCCAGTGATTGAAAAACACATCTGGAACCTGCTCATCAGCCTTTAAAGCTAAATCTCACCTCTGGAAATGGAAATATTTTCTTTGTCAAAAGACGTCTTTAAATATTACAACCATTTTTTTCACATACATGTGATGTCAGAGTAAGGACATGCATTACCAGAGGCTATAAAAACCTGCAAGCATGAAAAATCTGTGAATTTCACCTTTCAGATATCTCTGTGTTCTTCAAAATTTAAATTTCAATTCGAAATAAATTCCTAAACTATTTCTTTTGTTCTCTCATAGTAAATCACTATGCCAATTTATTGTGTGTGTGAAACCACAGCACTGGCAGAAGTTGTCCCTCCAGCTCATTTCTCTTAATGATATATTAAATTTGAAGTCTTAAAATTATTGCTTATAATCAATTTTTTAACAGTCACATATGAAAACATCCTAATTTAGTTCGTGTGCCTAGATATTTACTTAGTGAGTTTACAAACAACTCACACACACATTTATCACCCTTTACAGAAATAACTGTGATCCTGAAGGTTATATATATTTGTTTTGGTCTCTCAAAGATATTATTTTATACTTCCAAAATCAACACCTAAATCTTTAAAACACAATTAATTTAAACTTTTAAAATTGACTAATTAAATATCTTACAGCTATAGCCATGTTCTTACATTTTTCTTTAGAAGAGGTGTGTGCTTCTTCACTCACTGAAACACAGACATACATCTCAAAACCTGTCTGTGGCACCAGTGAGACAAATGTTTTAACACTCCACAAGGTAAAGAGTTCTTATATGGTTTTGGGTGATTTCTAAGGTAAGACTGAACATAGGAAGCATCTGGACTTTGAAAAGAAAAGAGAGTCCACTGTCACATCTGGAATTCACATAGTGATATCTGAAAGTTGTTCCTTTTCTGACATCAAAATATATCCATGTCTATCAACCTAAACTTCAGCATAGGTTTCTTTATCTATCACAGTTACCTTCTTTCTTCCCTGTGCCCCACTGTTGTCACTACAACATTTCTACTAGCTTATATTTTCTCATGGCCAGAAACCATTTATTTTTGCGGTTGCACAGCCCCATCCTCATTGAGATCAAAGCCTGCTCTCACAGTCTTCAGAAAAGCTTTGGGAAAATACATCACTGGCCTACATTTATCGTTCAGCAGTAGTTGGGATCCCAGAGGTCCAGTAAGGCCTTGTGTTTGCAATTCCAGAAATACTTGTGTGTCCCATTCTCAAACTTACTGCATTTCTATTAAAACTGCAGCATTCCTAACAGGAGGTCCTATGGAGCATGACATTTTGGTGTTGAAAAGGAATGAGCTGCTACAGCTGCAATATGTTGGACTATCCCACATGTGCAGCAAGTCTGAGCATCCAACCTCCTGCACCCACACAGATCAATTCTCCACCCTGTGTACAGTTAGCTTAACGCACAGAGGGCACATTAGGCTTGTATGTGCACTTTACATGGTGGGTTTGTATCCATCATGTAAATTCAAGTTTGTAGAGGCATGCTCCTGTTGTATCAATGTTGTATCAATCCTCTTTTAATCTATAAACTAACCATTTTATCATCTTTTCCCTTCTTAACATCAGCCATCTCCACCTTCATAAGCATCATTTATCTTTTCTGTTCGACAGCATAACAGAATAGCATGTCTACTTACAGTAATTATTATCAACACTTACTTGAGTCAGAAGTTTGTTACTTCAGTTTTAGCCTTGAAAAAGTGCTTGTATGTGGAAAACCCTGTATGTTTGGGGTTTTTTTCTGACCACAGTAGTCCATCTAATAAAAGTCCTTGCTTCTACACACAAACCTTGTCCTATTATACCAAGTCCACACCAGAACATAGGGAAGTAGTATTTAGTGCAGCTGTTGGTGAGTCATTTGGAACCACGGCACACAAAAAAAAAGACAAGGCAATAATCTATGATTTCTGAGAAACAGCTCTGCAAGTCAGTCTTGATTGAGTTATGCACTGAATACCACCTGAACCACTGTTCAGAGCTGTGGTCTTGAGCACTCATTCAGAGAATACAAGTCTGATTTCAAGGAGGGCGAACATTATTCCTAACACATACATAGTTTCAAGGTCAATAGCCTCTTTTCCATCTACAAGTACATTTCAGATCCCTTCAAATACACCTGCAAAAGACAGTCTGAAAATGGAAATGGTATTTACATTTAAACAGCATATTTCGTCTCAGGATGTATTTTATTGTTAAAAAGTCAATACTAGTTTTTGAAGACACTCTAGGCTTTTCCCATCTTTCCTCTGTTATCACTCTCTCCAAATAATAAGATTCAAAAGCTATTCTACTGCTTAAAATACTCGGAGACAGAATTTAGGCTAATCCTAAGAGGTTTAAAAAAGTATCCTTATGAGACCTCAAACTCATTGGCACTTAAAGACAAGCGTCACACAAGAAACACCCCAGCATGACAGGCTCAGTTCACTGTACTTGCTCTATCCCTAAAGTGACCTGAGTAGAGTATTATTGATTGCACATGAGGAATGTTGAGATCAGCAGCAAGCACAATAGCCACAGTCACTTTCATTCAAGTACACCACAGGGAACAGCTGCTCTTCTGCACTAAATTTACAGTTTTGAGCACACATGCAAAAAACTGCTAGTTCCACAACCTCAGGATGCAGAACCTCTTATTTCCCACTTACCCCTGACTAGATAATAAACTAAAGGGCAGGGAATGGGGACAGCTTTCTAACTCTCCAAAAGAGTGAAGACAAAACAAGAACCTGACATTGCCCATTTTATATGGGCTAGGTTAGAGTTACCTTAAGTATACTCTGTGGGAGTAATGAAAGAATGTTGTATGATAAAACATTCCTAAAACTGCCATTAAAAAAAAAAAAAAAAAAAAAAGGCATTTTCAAGAGTGTACAAATGTTTTTCAAAGGTTATCAAATCTTAATAGCCCGGGGAATGAACACCAGACCAGAGACTGTCAAGAATAATTAGTAAAAATATATTTCCATTTATAGATGCTGTAGATTAACATTATTAGATCCTAAATTTATGGCCAATTTTTATTATGTTACATAGCAGCATTTACTTCTTTCAATTGGAGATAATAGATTAGCAGTTATTGTTTAGTATAGCATAGCATGCTGTCCTGTGTTGTTTATGGACACGTATTTATCTTTATTGCCATTATGGCTCTCATGTTAGAATTCTTAGGTCAAGTCTTAGGTCGAGTCTTGCATTGGTATACATCACAGTAGTAAAAGTTACAGGATCAAGACTGTCCTTTCAAAAGCATATGTGTATTGTAAAATATGTTAACAATACTGCATCCTTTCCTGTGTTAGAATTTTTCATTAATTGCATTGCATTAGGAAGCTACTTTTCTCTAAATAAAAGATGTTGTAGACCTGACACTCCTGAAATCAGCTTTATAAAATAAACTCAAGAAATATTGTCCTGTCCTTGCACATTATAATTTTTCATTTATTTTGCTTTATACAACTGCAAAGGTTTCCATTTACATAATCAACCCCTACAATAAGAGCTCCAAATCTTCCACTATTAAATAGTATCTTTTAAATATATGCAGTGTTAGTCATTCAAGTTATTAGGTTTTATTTTAATACCTTTGAATCTTTATAAGATGTCTTATTAATAACTCAATCTATCAACAATGCGTTGTTTTTTCATAATCCAAAACTTGCAAGCATTTGAAGAAGGTCAACATTAAAAAAAAATGGAAAAAGAAGAAACTAAATGAAATCAGCACACTGCAACCTGAAAAAGTAGCCATAAAAATTGGGTTTATAACAGAATACTTTTTGAAGTAATTGGCACAAAGGCTGTTCTAGTGCAGATTGCTGCAAGAGCGCTCTTGGCAAGAACATCATAAGCACTAGCAAAACTTTAATATGCTCAAACAGCCAAATACAAACTGACACCAGGAACCCAAGTGTGGCAACAAACAGGAAAAAAAATAGAGTATCTCAATTTAATACAAACCTACATACAAAGGGATCAATTTTTACAATTCGTGGTTTAGCATACAATACAGCTGTCCTCAGAGTGAATATAGAGTAGCTATACATAAGAAATTAGAATTATCAATTCAGGGGAATTTCTCAAGAGTCCTTTTGATATGTAATACAGCAAATATAATGACTAAGAAACCAGACATCAATGCATTAAATGAGATCAGGTTGAGATCTATTTAGAAAAGACAGGTTTAAGCTGGAAAAAGAATCTCTTTGATATGACCTCCAGACCAGACCATTTGCAGAAGGATTCAAGATGAGCAGATTTACCCTTGCATATCTGTTTGCTTCACAAATGCTTTTAAATATAAACTGTAAAATTTTTAATATATTGATATTGCAGAATTAAGTCTATGTAGTAAAAAAGATTAAGAACCTGGGATTTTCTTACACTTCTTACTATGTTATAATGGATTTTTTATGTTGAATTCAGAGGAATAAATGAAACATAGTTAATTTAAAACCTAGATAACATAACTAACTTATTTATAAATCACAGAATCATAGAAAATGCTGAGCTGGAAGGGACCCATAAGGATCATCGAATCCAGCTCTTGATCTATTATACATTCTGGCTACTGATGGTCAAGTTAGGAATACGGAATATCTCAGAATTTTGTTGTCTACACTCCTGATTTGTGGCCAATACTCATTTAACCCCAAAACTCAAAAGATAGGTTCACTTTAACAGATTTGTCACTGCAAATCCCTTGGTGTTCAAATATGTTGCATTTTTTTCCCTCACAGAACGTTTGAAGTTCTCTTTAAAAATAATGCCTTAAGGATATTTTTTCCTTAATACTATTTAAAGAAAGTTAAAAGCATTTAGCTATTGAAGTGTGCAGGGTTCCAATAAAGGAATTGTCATCCCTGCCCATGAGCAAACTCTCTTGAAGCTCACTATTCCAGAATTCTGTTGCTCCTGCCAGCAGTGAAAGATGAACCTGAAAAAGGACTTTTGTTGCACCAGTTCCAATGCGGTTTATCAGAGTATGGGGGGTGGTGGAAAATGGCTACATCACTCTGCAACAGAGTAGGTGAAAAGGTTGTTTAAAAAAAGTGAGCTTCAATCCTGTGTGTCAGGGCAACCAAACCTTGTTGCACTAAAATCGACCAATAATAAGTATTCTTCAGATGTAGTGTCTTTATTTCTATCTTCGGAGGGAGAAATAAAAGGTTTTTAGTTTTTTTTTCCCCCCTTACTGCTTTGTTTGATCTAGTTCTTAGCAGTCCAACAATTACCTTAGGTGATTCTCTGCAAGGACTTGATAAGTGAGAAAGGACTAGATAAAACAAAATATCTGATATTAATGCATTTTTCCCACACATGGAGAAAAAAAATATAGAAAATGCTGTTGTTTGTAAAGACAGAAATGGATTCCCCAACGCAGTCTTGATTAAGACAGGAATGTTTACGTTCTGCTCAAACTCTCCACCTGTGGTTGCAACCCCAGGATTCATTCTGAAGCGAGTCAAGGAAAATTACATTCATTCCTCCTAATTTTGTGGCTAAATGGGTAGAAAGATTTGAGATTTTCTCTTAGTAAAGCAGGGACACACAGTGAAAAAGGCTAAGAATGCCATTAATACTAAGGTTCCTCTGCTTGTCCTAAGGGTGTCTGGTATATATACTCCTACAGCAAAAAGCAGCCATTCTATTTATTTTAATAATTGCATGCTTTCCTCTAGTATGGCCCAATTTTTGATGGCTCTATACAAGCATGCAAGGTCTACTGAAAGATCACACAACAGAATGTGTGAGCTTTCGTGCAAAACATCACAACTGTGACAAAAGCAAAGGCGGAGATAGGCATAAAAGATAATTTTCATATTTATTAATATCTTTTCACTTTCTATCAATAACATTTAAATGAATCTATAATACAAATTCTCAGTTTAAAAGGGGAAAACAGACAGCAACGTATATGAGCCAATTTTATGAAAAATACAACTGCAAATTTCAGAAAAGCTTTCGCAGGTGGCTAGTAATGCCTCCACATCCAGATAGCAAAAAGGAATGATCATAGAGAGGTAAAAGTCTTCTGGTATGTCTGCCAAGATATAATGTCAGTAGTTCTCTGTGTTCAGTATTATATTTGAACAGTTTTAAATACATCTCACATGGTCCTGATAAAGAAAGCAGCTGGCATTAAAACTGCAAGCCCCAAGCCCTAAAGTGGCTTTACAGAAACTCTGGCTGTAGGAGAATGCTAGGGCACACCACGAAAGCCTTTCCAGAGAAGCAGCCATGTGTACTGTCCTTACTAGCTAAGTCCACCCAAACAGGGATGTGATTTCTCTTTGAAGAAAAAGATTCTGTTCCACTTGGAGATGGATGGCCTTTGCAAAGCTTTGACCTTCTCCTTGACAGCTACAAATGGACTACTATTTATGATTTCTTTCTATAATCCACTTAATTTAGCAAGGTAGATTATAGATAGCAATTTATTTGTAAAAATCATAATGAAACAGCATTGTTTTAAATGCTAGATGTGGATAAATGGGGAGGAAAAACTGATGAGACAAGATTCGTGTTCTTGAATCTACACTGAAGAATTATGGCAGCCTCTTGTTTTATCTGCATTGAAATCAATTTAGTAATTTTTAATTCACTGATTTTCTGTTTGCTTAACATTTATTAATTGATTGTCATTCTCATGCAATTAATTCAAAAGTTGGCAAGTTTAACATGCAGAGATTAATTTTCTTTTACTAACCCACCACTTAGAATACCTTTTTTTTTTTTTTTTGGAAAAACAGGTTACCAAGAAATTACCTCCACATCAATCATATTTATAAATGAAATAGAGTTGGGGTGTTGCATGCCATCTGTCAATCCACACTGAACCTTTCCTTATAACTGATTAAGTTTTTCTATGTACTTCAATAAAATAACAAGAAAAAAATTAGAACAGCTCTGTCTTTCACACACTTCAGTCCTAACCAAAACTCAGTTTGAACACCTAGGACTTACTTACTCTCTACAAGGTTGGAAATCTCTCATTTAAGAGTATGATGCATCTTAGGTAATGTGAAAATAAATGGTATGCCCGCTCCATCATCCACTGGTCATATGATCTGCACCTTTACAACAACCTAGAGTTTGCTCAGCTGTCAAGTGTTTCTCATCCAGAATGAAAGCCATTCATTTGCCTTTCATGTCACACTCATTTACAATGGCTGAAATGTTTATTCAGGAAGGGAGTAGAGATAATGAGCAAGGTTTCTTTGCTCTTAGTTACCAGGGGCTATCCAAAAGACTTCAGACTCACTCACTGTCTTCCTCATTGCGACACAAAACAGCAGAGGGTGAAAGGAAAAATAGCATTCCCAACCCTCGTTATTTTGACTTTCACCATATTTGTTGTTTAACTGAAATCCTCAGTTTCTGCATCTTTTTAGATCTGTGTGTCACTCAGGCTGCTGATATAAAGTGGACAAATTGACCAAATAGACTTTTTTATAGAGAGGGGCACGGAATATGCCTTAGACAAGTTTCTTTGTCTCCTATATAAGGTTGGAATGGACTCAAGCATTTTGATCTCAAAATAAGGATTTAATATCTCTCACAGACAATACAGGAGTTCAGAAATACATGCAGTTAGGTATAAGAAGACATACAGAATGAATTCAGCCCTCATTGAAGACTGTAAGATATATGAGCATGCAAGCTGTGATGCAGGCCTTGTAGGAACCCAATCCAGACTTTTATTTATTGTTGCACAGAAGATAAAACATGGTATTTCTTCTCTCTCCTGTAATATTGCTAAGAAAGCTTCATAGAAGAAAACTAGTCTTTTTTGCATTTGAGTTAAATCTAGCTAACGCTCTTCGTGTGACAATGAAGTTTAGAACACATATGTACATTTATATAGGCTTCAATCACATGCCCAGTGCACTGAATTAGTGGGACTAGATCTATGGTCTGTTTGTAAAATAAGACTGTAAATGATTTGAAAGACTGAGAGAAATTTATACAATATTTAACAAATCAAGATCAGTGTGCTTCCTATAGAAAACTAATGTGAAAAGCCTTAGAACAGCATCTTTTTGATGGATTTTAAAACCTTCCTATGGAAATATTTAGCAAGCACAGAAATTCTCTGTTAAAATCTATGGGATCATTTAAGGTACCTGGAAAAAAGATATCACATCATTCTTGTTAACCTGGTAGATCTTTTCAGTAAAGAAAGGGAAATAGTCTAGAAACATATGTAATTTTTAAAGACTTTTGTATACTTTGATCTGATGAGTCATTATAAGCACATCAATCTGCACTCCTGTGAAATGCAGTGGTGCCTTGTTTTGCTTATACTATGTAGGACAGCTCAGGATTTGGCTCATTATCCTGTTTAAGTCACTTCTATTATAATTTCTCCACTTTCATTGACTTACGCTGAGCACCCTCCTTAAATCTCAGGTGAAATCCCCAGGACACTTCGTACAAACATGTACTTTGGATAATTGACTGTCTGGTTTAGCTGCTAAATTTAAAGCAAGCCAGGGTTATGGCACTGTATATTTTGTTAGATATTTTTCTGGCTTTGTGGGGTATTGGCTGCATGATCTGATAAAAACTGAGGCTAAATGAACTCTACAATTTGTATTCCTACAGTCACAAGTTTATTGGCTTGTTTTTTTTTTTTTTCCTTGGCTCTGTCTGTAAGGTTCATTACTTACAGTTACTGCAGAATCAATTTGAAATGGCCAAAGTCAGTGATGGAATTTATAGCACAATAAACGTACTGCCATATAAGTGCTGTTACACATGAAAGGACCTCAGAATATTTTCAGCAAACCTTCTACATAGCAGAGTGTTCTGTTTTTATCAATTTAACGGAATCACCACAGGTATATTCCGAGAGGTGTAATCCTGACAGCTACACAGCAGATTTTCTCTGAGGCAGATATTTTTACAAGAAAACAATATATTGATAAAATCTTAGCATATCAGAACACAGAAAAGAAACTGAACACATCTTTTTCATCCTCTACATCAGGCATTTGCAGTTCCATTTCACAACATACACACAAAAAAAACCCACAAAAAAACTGAACAGAAAGAGTTTATGGAGGAAATATTTTCACACTCCTCGAGTGTGAAAATTAATTAATTACTTAGTTACCAGTTTAGCAACCCTGAAATCTAGAGTAAGAATATATATTGGGCAGTATGGCACATGGGGAATGTGTAGGGCACTTGAAGATAAAACATAAAGTATAGCATCAGTAGTTGCCTGTTCATAAAGTTTATAAAGATTTACATTTCTACTTAGTACATTTTTCTTTCCAAATGTCTCTATTGTAGGCATCTCATATTTTACATCATTTTCAAGCACACAAACTTTTAACTTTAGAATGATGCATTGTGAAAAAAATACAGAAAAGACAGATGGCAGCTTGTCCTCCCCAAAACTCAATTTCATAATATGCATGTGATTGCTAATAGGCAGGCACTAAAAAACAATTTTCCTTGACAGGAAAGAGCTGATGAATTGTCAACATAAACTTCGTCAGTGGTTGCTCGAGTGATCTAAAGCTCTTCTGTGAGTTTTGTACCATCAAAGTCTGTATCTTGCAACCATATAAAAATTTATGAATCCATATGACTATAAAGTGATCGAAAACAATCCATAATGCATGTTTGTGTATGGAGAATCAGCTCCTTGCTTCCTCAGGAAAAACTGTGTCCAGTGCCCCATTCCTAACACTGGGCATATGACTGTGGAAGATCCAGACTGTGTCCACTGATGTCCTGTGAGCTAACTGAAACAGGGCTCTGCTTTTAGCTGTCTCTTGAGTTAAGTGCTAAATCAAGTGGTGGACTGACTTAACCAACATAGTCTTTGTAAAAATACAACTATGAGAAGGATCACAAAAATTGAAAGCAGATGATGTCAGGAAATAAATATAAATTTCTGAGCACTTAAGCAAGGAGAAATTAATGAAAAAGCTAATAAGATAACAATTTATAAGAAGAAAAATTATTATCTAATACTTCAGAGAAAAGACATGCCTGGGCCTTTCAAAATGTGTCAAAAGCCAACCAGGCCACTGAGTTCATATGAAACAAAATTGAGCATTCAGGTCATGCATGCACAAATTCTTGGGGAAAATGTCCACAGTATTTGTGCATAGAATGAGACTTATTTACATTGAAATTGCAAAGTTCATTTCAGATTTAAATATTTCACTGTAAGTGGTAACGATTAATTTTTATTTTTATTCCTTTAAAGGCTCATAACCATTAAATATTTGCACATCTCTAAGAATTCAGATCTTTTTCTGAGAATAACTGAGAACCAGTAACTCAACAGCAGATAAGCTGTGACTGCTCTGTTATCAACATATTTGCCTGGAACAAAATAGCATGATGGTCCCACTACATATTTAATTGCAAGAATTCCTTAAGTTTGATTGTGAAAAGACTACGAAACATTTAGATCAGGTTTTTCTTGCTATACAGAGGAGGCACTACTTGCAAGTATGTGACCAGCTCTGTAAAATGAAGCCATGGGAAGAATCCATATTTCTTGAACTTTCTTTTAATGGGAGCAATACTGTCAGTTTTCAAGGCATGAGACTTGCATCCTGTTGCTCTAGTTGTATGCAGTCTATATCACTCTTTCTATGCCCCCTAAAACCAACCAACCAACCAACCAACCAACCAACCAACCAACCAACCAATGAACTAACCATAAGTAGACCAAGAATATATTTCAAACTTAGGAAATATTGTCAAGTATTAGGAAGATAAACTCTTCTCAATCTATATTTGGATAGAGTCACTGATGTGCTATATTGTTTGGTTTAGGATGCAAAACATACAAAGACTGGAATTATAACTGAATATGTCTGTAAAAAGCAAAGCTGGACAGGAGGCTCTAATGTGCTATCAGAAACAAAAGTGGAAAACCTATTGTTTACCACTGATGAAACAGACCTTGGCTGTGTCCTTTCAACAGCAAGCAATTCACACAGCAATGAGCACAAGAAGTTCAGAGAGAATAAAATACTTACCCATAAAAAGGGAAATAAAACTTGTAACCCTCCTCAGTGTAACCTCTTCAGAGCCCAGACCTCTTTATGCAATCTGTATGAATTTGCAGTAAGGACTCCAATATGAAGTTTGTAAGAAAATTACTACTTCCTGTAATACACTTAGTGTTTTAAATTTTTGGGGGTATTTTGTATGACTTTCAACTAATGGAGAAAATTAAGATAATTGGGTTCTTCCAACTTTATTTTCAGATACTGATTGTTTTCCTTTAAGCAGGCACAAAATTCTTGGTTCTAATGAAGGGACAGCCAAAAAATGTATCAGTAACAATTAAAAATTTCTTATTTCATACTGGTTAAAGATGCATTAAGGTATATAAGCTCCAGGGTCAGTATAAGCCTTGCTCAGCTTTCTTTAAAAGCATTGGGAGTAATAAAGGCTTCCATTTTATCTTCAGTGAAATAATACTGCTGAAATATCACCTCGTTTTTGATGTCAGCAGTGATTTCTTTTTACCTCCATGATGTCAAATGAGAATTATTATTATTAGAATGACGGTTTCCTAATGATGCTGTAAAAAGGAGAAACTGAAACTCTTTCCACTAAAACGTCTATATTCTGCCTTCTCCATAGGGTAAAGCAGATGGGCTCAACCACACACCATTCCTCAGACAAATAAAGAGGCATACTTAAACGTTCAGAAACAGAAGCACAATGACTTAGTGGTGAAAAAGCCTACAGGAGAGTAGAGAAAAAAGAACATTTACACTATAGTAACTCTTTCTAGGGAACATGGCCTGAAACACTCATGATCAGTTTTCTGTTCTAGAAGGTAAAACTAGCAAATCAATGTCCAGATCACTATCCAGAAGTCATTACACCAGGCAAAGTCAGGAAATGAAAGCCTCATGTAATGGTTCCCGTTCAACTATTGGCTTCAGCCACAGTGGTGATGGACACTGAAATGCTTTGTGCCTTTTTTCTTCCATTTTGTCAAATAAGTGAACACAGAGGAACATTGCTTCATATGACAGCAAATTATATTAATAAATTTGGCTTTTGAGAAAATGATGAGCCCTGAACCTTTGGCAACCACCTATTCATGTAGAAAGTGAACAGCAGATGCAAAGCAGTACTATCTGCATGAGCAAATGGAGCATTTTGATTTTCTAATCACACTTTGATCAAATATAATGAGCTACAGTGAATAATGATTCACTACCAATTTTACATTTCTTACTACATATATTGCTTCACAGAAGTTAGCAAAGCTTGGAGGTCTTTAAGGTAGAGATACCTATGGTGAATGTGAAAAAATATTAATCGAACTGAAAAAAAAATCTCTTTGTAAGTTTTGTTTGTTTTGAACCAAACAGGAAAGTTTGCAAGAAGCCGAGGCAGCTTCCAGATGAGGAGGGGATTGCTACCTACTCAGTGCTAGGCCAGTTGAGAGCAGGACTTAATTTTTTTCTGGTTTATGTTTGTTTTTTGTTTGTTTGTTTGTTTTGTTTTGGGTTGGGTTTTTTAGGGTTTTTTGTTAGTTTGTTCTTTGTTTTGTGTTTTGGTTTGGGTTTTTGTTTGTTTGGTTTTGGGGGTTTTGTTTGCTTTTTTGTTGTTGCTTTGCTTTGTTTTTTTTTTTTTTTTAAAGTTCTGCTAAACTTCACGCTATCCATCTGAGTATTTTTTCTTCGGCATCTCATTTTGCCTGTTCAGGGCAACCATCAAAACAAAGGAAGTACCAACCCAAGGAAATGAAGTGTGATGTGCTGGAACACAGAGATGATTTGACAATATTCATGCACCGGGAAAAAAGGCTGAAGATGAAGTACGGCATGTAATCACAGTTGGCTTTGACACAAACAGCCATTGTTATCTTTGGCAAGTTACTTGATCTCTTGGTATGTCAGCACTTTCCAGTCTCAGAGGAGTGTTGCAAAAGTACATTTAGTAATATAAATGACATTATAAGCAACAGGAAAAAGCCAATAAAATATAAGAAGGTAAAAACTTCACAAAAGGTAAAACAGAAGAAGGCAAAAACTTCACAAAAGGTAAATGTTTAAAAAAAATACACAGAAATCAGTGTATGAGCCTGGTGTCCTGTCTTAGCACACTGGACAAAAAACTGTGAACTGCTGGAAGTGGTAGAGAGAGTTAAAAAAGCTAATAGTGTCTGTATTTGCACATCTAAGCCAATCTTTAACTTATGAAAAGGAGGTGGGCCAAAATATCCACTGGCAGCAGTTATAAAATGGCCAAGTGAAGCAGAGATGTGGGCAGCAGAATCTGCCTGTAGTAGAGTAAATTCTGGCTGATTACTCTTTGCAAAGCACTGTGTGCTTTTTCTTCCTCCTATCCAAGACATATTTCCAATCATTAACAGTAAGCAGTGGCAAACAGTATTGGTGCATAACTTAAGAAAGCAGTGTGGACTGAAGACCTCTCTTTTTCAGTAGGCATTCCTACTTCGGAGTATGATATCTTTCTCCCGATGTATAATAAGAGGTATTTTCTTGTTCCCTTCTCTGGTGACATCTCATTGTTCTCTTCCTACTCACAGATATCTGTTTATTGACACCATAGTGGGTTTCACACTGCACTATGAGTTCACACATCTAGACAATTAATGCTACTTATGAAAGTGTATCAAACGTTTTATAACTCTATGACTCAATAATTCCTGGTTCTTGAAAGAATACCACATTTGGTTTGGAACTCATCTCTGTGCATTTTCAATATTTTATTATATATCAGAGTAAATCTTGATCTTGATCTCACAGTTTTCTCTCACTGTTATATCCACTGACTTTTAAGAAAGTTTGCTTCAGAATCATACTTCTGGAAAAAAAAGAATCAAAGGCAATTACTGCTAATTTGGTGTTAATATTATCTTTTTATATGCTTCATACTTTGGTAACAGAATTCATGAAAATAAACAATCTCCCAGAAAGTAATCTGTCTTTACTCAATTTTGTTTGTTTGTTTGGTGGTGTTTTTGTTTGGTTTGTTGTTGGTGGGTTTTTGTTTGTTTGTTTTGTTTCTTCTTTTTCTTCCAGAATCCAGTTTTTGATTTCCTGTTTGCCCAGTTTGTAATAAAACCACAACTCTGAGGCTGTATGAACATTTAAGACAATATTTGAAGAGAAACACATCCTGATGTAGGTGTCAGGAATTCTACAGCTGCAGTCATCATGAGGAATAAGCAAAACTTGAATCTTTCTTTTAAAGAAGACTGCTATTAAAAAGGCCTTTTATTTAATACTAACTGGTTAAATTCATTAGTGTTACTGCAATAGTGAATGCCTAACATATTCATGTCTCCAGATGGTAGAACAGTGCTATGAATCCCATTTTAAAGACGCTCAGCCCTGAAAATGTCTTTGAGAAGGTGGAGTTAGTAGTTACTGAACACTTTTAAAAAATTGGTTGATGTATTTAGATGTTGAATGTGAACCAAGCTTTTCCAGACAGCTCTCCTAATGGAATCTCACAGTTCTATAGCAAGGCATAAAATGAACTCTAGTCTTCTTAATCCTGTTGCAGATCATTATTTCTTGAACCATATCTTTATATCTACAAGTAGATAATTCATAAGACTCAGATTGGCCCATTAGTGTTTTGTTCTTTTGTAAGTAATGCTGCATCTTTACTAGCTAAGAGACTTCCTTTTGACTAAAAGGTCATCGATTTACATGGGTGAATTCTCGATCAGTTCTTTCCCTCTGACAAATTACCTTTATGTCTTCCCAGTGCTGAAAAGTCTGGGGAATGCATATGCTGACATTTAGAAAACTCTTCACATAATGCTTCCTGATGTTGGTTTCTTACTCCTTCTTCACTCCATTAAGGAGGTGTGGCAGTAGCCATGTGACAAACTACTAAATTCTGCAGGTTTCTTTCTTCCTACAGAGAAAGGTCAGGGCATCTTTCTGGGACAGAGCAAAATCCTTGACAGAAAAAATTTCACAGGGCAAAAATATTAGAGGAGGATAAAAAAATTTAGGCTAAGTGGGAAAGTGGGATGCGTGAATTCCCTCAGGCAGAAGAGGGAATTAAATCTGACTCTAACATAGCCTACATCCAAGAAATGTACTAATCATTAGACTATTATGCAAAAAACCAGCTGCTTTCTATTTCCTCCTCCTTCCCATTCCCCTGAAATGGCAGGTGTTTTTTTGCCATGATATATTGGGTTCTTAAAGTGATTTTGGAATAGGGACATCTGAATTCCATGTGAATCTTTCACTTGGATGAGAAACAACAATTGCAATTTTGGATTGAACCAAGAGAACAGCATCACAAGGTGAGTGCAATGGCATATTTTTGTCTAACGGAGTTTTTGAATCTCTTGCCCTCTTGGATTAATGATTCTAATTTTTGCCAAAAACTGCATTTCATTGTAGTGCACAAATGGGATCTACGAATCTTGTTAAAGTCTTCAAGTTCTTCTAAAAAAAAAACAATTTAAATTGTGAATAAAGGCAGGAATGGCATGAAAAAGACTCAGAACTATGACAGGCATAAAATTTCGACAAGAAATTTAGATTTCCATCCTCAGAATTTTCATTCAAAGAATTCTAGCTTTATGATTTCAAATATGAAATATGAGAGTCCAGTGTCGGAGAATGTTTAATTTTAAACAAATTTGTAGAAAGATACCATTGCACAAGACAAAAAAGATGAATTCATGTGGACTACAAAGGCTGATTTGTGAAAACATTTTTCTGGAGTTTAAAAAATTATTTAAAATATTTCGATATACAGCAACTGATGTATGAGGAATAGATAACTGAACTTGCATCCTCCATTACTGAAATATAGACATTAGACATGCAACAAAATATCAAAATTGCTAAACTAAACTTGCAGAACCGATTTTTAAAAAATATATGTATATATCAATTTACTCATTGTTATGCAGTATGTCCACTGGAAGGTACAGCCTGGAGGTTTTCTAAGATGTCCTTAACTCTGCTGATAGGTCTCCAAGAAGTTTGATTGCCAACTTTGTGGGAGATGGAGAGAAAACAGATGTTGGTTATCCCAGATTCAGAGATTGCCACAGTGACAGGAAAAGTACAAAGGAATCTCATGTTTGCCTATCCACTTCTGTAATAGCTTATCATGAGAGGTCTACTCCATAAAACAGTAGAGGAGTATGTATGGATACGTACTAACACATCTGATGAGCTGATGAATTGGAAACTACCGGCAACTACTGGCTCTGATGATGCTCAGCACTTTGACTACTTCTTGATCCCATTAGTTATGCTTTGTTTAAGAGAGCAGTATCTGGCCTTAAAAGTTTGAACAAAGAAAATCCTAGCACAATCTGATCTGCAAGTAAATATGACAAAACAATAATAGGATACTACAGAGGAGTAGGAAATGTATCACTGGACCTGAACAAAGTAATTTTGAATTAAAACTAGCTTTGGCATATGCCTAGGTAAGTCGACAATAGAAAAATTGAAGGCAGGATAACTTAAATGGATGGAATTGTGATCCTCAAATGGAGGAAAACAAATGGAAAAGGAGATAAAATGGAGATAAAATCCAAATTAAATATAAAACTGTCTTTCACTGATAAAAAAAAGAATTGAAAAAAACGAAGATGTGATACATTTTTAGCAGTGAAAAAGCAGTCCCTCCAGCGCATATCTTAGACAACAGCTGTAATGGTAATACATTCTGAGTTTTGCAGTGAACGTAATTATAATTTTTTTCTCTCGTTTTCATTGTGTTTTATCAGCTAACTAAGTTTTATTTGACTGTTTTTAAAGATTTTAAATTTATTAACTGAAAATTGAATAACTCTCTAGTACTTTATGTAAATTCTTTTCCTACAAGCCTCTGAACATAAGGATATTAAGAATGGGAAAGTCTAATTCAAGGAGAGTGCTAGGGAACAATGAAAGGGAAAGAGAGAGGGAGGATTAATCATGTAAGCACTTTTCCACTTAGACTTTTAAGGTAACATAGTTCATGGAAAAAAAAGGCCATTACCTTCATCTTTACATATAATTCAGACCTGGTTATATCAGTCCAGGAAGGGACTATAAACAGGGTTCATCTCATGGTCTATAATAGGGTCTCTGATGTATACACGTGTGTAAGTTTATCATTTTGATTTTTGTTTCAATATTTCTTTTGGCAGAAAATTAGTCTTGACTAGATCAACCTGAATGTTTAATCAATTTAATTCTTTGAGTGTTTTCACTTTTATGTGATTTTCCTAAGGCAGGGATCACTCGTTCTGAAAAATGGCTAAGCACCTTGTGAACCACCTCATTCATTTGCTCTCTACAGAAGACATTCACCAGCAGTCCTCAAAGCAAAGAAAAATGATAATGCAGTTCTGAGGTCAGTAAAAGTTTGGATCAAGACACAATTACTTTACAAAGATGAAAAAATTTTGTTACTCCTGGAGGACTGAATCCACAGGGAACTGAATATGTCTGACAGAGCTAAAATTTGACTCATAGCATACCGAGTTCCTAGCACTGCTCCTAGGGAATGGTTGTATCCTGATTCAGTAGTGTTACCCACCCACAATGACACAAAGGAAAGTGTTAGCAAAAATCCTTGATTTTTGCAGGTGGAAAATTCAGTGCTCTGTTGTATTCTGGAGGGGTGAGAGAGTGGCTCCTGAGTCATCCTGCTCCCCAAGGATTTCCTGCAGGAACTTTGCTGCACATGATCCCGGCAAGCTTTTCCCATGATCTTCATAAAGATTATTCAACTATTCTTCCCTTTGATAATTTCTTATAGATGTACACGGATCATGGATCTTTTTAAATTTTGATAAAATACATACCTTAATAATTTCAAGAAACCTTAAGTTTGTTCTAGAACTACTCTTTTAGAAATCAATGACTAAATTGGCAATACTCCTAAAGGTGTGCGTGACATTCACTATAGTAGTTGAGTTTTATTGTGCTTGTCTGATACACCGAGAATGATGTTTAAACAAAGCAGTTCTTAACACTCAGTTAAAAGGATGTTCACTTGATCCGACTCTTCTAAAATGAATGAGCTATTTTTCTGGGGCTTGCTGTGGCTGTAGATAATGATCTTTCCATGGGACACAGAGTGCCAATAACTCTGTTTTTGAAAAGCTGTCAAAGTACAATTCATTTGGCTGGACAGCTGGACACAGTTAAATTCAGCCAAACACTGTCAGTTACAAATTCCTTGAAATCATCAAAAAGCAGAGGAACTGCATATCTATTTTTACACCTGCCTAGAGCTTCTATACTGTTTATGCAATTTTACTCAAGCTGACTTGCCTCATGAAAAAGTTTGGAAAAACCCAAATGTTTTATTTACAGACAGTTTTGTTGACCACCGTAGTTTTTATCCATTCATAGTGTCCAGGAAAAACTAGATAAAAAATGATATCTGATCTTTCAAAAACTCATTTTGTTCTACTTGTGACATTTCAGTTATGGTTTTAAGTTGTTCCATGAGGGATCAGCAGTTCTAAGAGAAATTAAATCATATTTATATGATAGACATTACTGTGTCTTTTGAGTAAAGGATCTATTGTGAATTTCAAAAACTATGTTGTAATGAATAAAAACCCCCACCTTGTGAAGTCAGCGTATTCTAGATATGTCCTGTTCTGATTCTGGACGAACATTAGATTGTCAGGAGTCCAAGAGAGAGAATGACAGAGTCACTCCTTCCTTTTGTTCTCACCTGTATCTGGCAAAAAATGTCACACTACAAAATCCACAAATTCCCTATGTTTACCCATTACTATTGCATCCAGCAAATATCCAGCCAAGTAAATTCTCTATCAATCTAACTTTGGCCTAGCTTGGGCAGAGCATGCCATCATTAGAATTAGTATAACTCAAAAGACCTGAAGAAACAGTGTGATGTTGTTCACATGCTGGGGGGGAGACCCCTGACAGGCTCGAGAGGTGGGCCTGTGCAGATCTCAGAAAGTTCAACAAGAACAAGTGCAAAGTCCTCTAGCACAGCTAAAGGATGGGCAGAGAATGAGGAGAAGGACTTTAGGATGCTGGATATGAGAGAGGCTGGACATGAGCTGGCAATGTGTGCATGCAGCCCAGAAAGCTGACTATATCCTGGGCTGCATCATAAGCAACCTGGCCAGGTGAGGAGAGGTGACTCTTCCCCTCTTCTCTGTTCTGGCGAGACCCCACCTGGAGTACTGTGTCCAGCTCTGGGGCCCACAACACAGGACCAGAGGAGGGCCATGAAGATGTTTAGAGGGATGGAATACCTTTCTTATGAGGACAGGCTGAGAGAACTGGGATTCAACCTGCAGAAGAGAAGGCTTCAGGGTTAACTTACAGCAGCCTTCCAGTACCTAAAGAGGCCTACAGTAGAGCTGAAGAGGGACTTTTTACAAGGGTATGTAGTGATAGAACAAGGAGAATGGCTTTAAACTGAAAGGTGGTAGGTTTAGATTATATATGAGGAAGAAAATCTTTACTGTGAGAGAGGTGAGACACTGGAACAGGTTGTCCAGAGAACTGGTGGATGACCTATGCATGGAATTTTTTAGGACAGATTGGATGGGGCTTTGAGCAACCTCATCTGGTGAAAGGTGTCCCTGCTCATGTCAGGAAAGTTGGAACTAAAGGATCTTTAAGGTCCCTTCCAACCCCAACCGTTCTGTGATTCCATGACCTGCCCATTCATTCATTCACCTTGTGCCTCCTTAGACTGTCAGTACACTTCCAGGTCTTGACACTTCCTGAAAATTGTAAACTGGTCAGAATGAACAAGTACTCAGTGCATTCTTTGAGGTGTTGACAACTAAGCAGGGCACAGATCAAAGCTTGTGGTGCCTTAAGAAACCACTGGTTTGGACTTTAAACTTTTACTAGCAACTACTTTAATTGTCTTGACCCAGAAACCATCCAACCGAAAGACTACCAGTCATTTGCTTGCAAAAAAGATATTTCTACCTTTCTACTAGATTTTTACTGCTCAGGTATGATGATGCTATATTCACAGAGAATTTTTAAAGAAAATTTAGTTAGGGGAATTTTACTTTAAAGCTCCTCTAAATCTTCCTCTGAAAACTGAAAAAAAACCCCAAAACACTTGTGAAAGTTTTTAAATGAACATTGACAAGCAACTTCTTTAAATAAACACACATTCTCAGACTTATTTTCTTGCACCACTCTTTTATCTTGTATAAAACTTAATGGATGACATATTTCATTCCACAAGTTGACAATGTTAAAAATATGCTCTTCCTTCTAGTTTTAGTATACTGCAAAGCCACTGATAGCTACAGGCGCTATGAGCGATATATGACTGAAGAAAAATGAGATTACCGCTGATAAGGAACAAGAGAATTTCATATCTTAAAAGAGTCTCAAATCCAGCAAATATGATCCCCAGCAGCAGATGCCCCTCAGACAGACAATGAAAGAAAAATGGTGGAAAAGTACTCATTGCGGCTTGTTGTTTCCTTGAGCTGGAATGGCAGCAAAATGAAATAGCTCTAGCATACTGTCTGCATGGAAAAATCCTACCTTCTCTGGGAAAAACATAATCTAAAGATGAAATGAGCAGTAATTTTCCACTATGGGAAAAGTGATGTTACTCTGACTCACCTCCTTTGGTAAAAGATACCTTTACTTCAGAAGTGTTGCTCTTTTGAAATCTCTCACGCTGTTATCATCAATGTTTATCACAATAATGATCAATTTAATGGAGGTGTAGTACCAGCATCAAACCTCCGGCTGGAAATATTGTACTAATGATTCTTTAACAAAAGGAATGAGACATTTGCAAATGTGAAATAGCTCCTTTCTCTGTCTATTAAGGTGTTCCTGAAACATGAATGAACATAATTTTAAGATGTCAATATTTCATGCTTCAGGGCAGCCCTTACCTTGTAACCTGACGATTTGATGTGCACTCCTCGCTTGGTCAGTGTAGATTTCATTCGGATGAAAAAAGAGCGCTCTAGAGTGTTGTCAGTGGTTAGTAAACTGGGGCTTGTAGATTCCACTAGGAAATAGAAAAAATACATATACACATAATTTAGATTTTATACATCCCCTCTAAGTTATTTTTCAGGTGCAATCCTTGAACTCACTAAAAATAAATGACTGATGGATGCTAAGAGTGTTGTAATCAATCTACCTCATTTAGAAAATGTTTATTTGGCAAAAAAAAATTTTGAAAAATATACGTACACTCAGTAAGCCTAATTTTCTATTTATTTTACCCATAGAATTTTTAACAGAGATTTGCCTCGTTAACTCTTTCTTGTATGATTTTATTATGACTGGAGTTATTTTTTTAAGGTATGACATTGTTTAAAAAATGTTCTTCAGTATTTCGTGAAAGGTGAAGTCTCACTGAGGTAGCAATTCTGTCTCCTGAAATAAGCTGCAAATTCTGCAAGCTTTTATTCCCTAATCTCTACTCCTTGACTGCAATGATACATAGGGTGAGTCACTACTGGATTTGAGTGCCTTGGCTTCCCCAGTACTGAGGGGAAATTTAGGGACCTTATTACCAGTAAAGCACTAAACAGCCTGAAGGCAAAAATTCTGCATTAAATGACACATATTATTATAATTGTCATAATCATAATCAATTATTGGTGATTATTTAGTCATTATTGAAACATAACTTTAGTCCATCTGAAGAGATATTTCTTGCTCGCAACTAAATGTAGCTCTCACCTGTTTCTCACTCCCTCAAATGCAACCGCTTAACATTGTAAATACTCTTAGTTTACATAAACCATGAAGAAATAGCATGTACAATACCAGTAAACATCAAGATAACATGTACAAACCCTGTAAACAAGATATTCTTTATACAATCTTTATTATTGTTATTTTTTAGGCCTGATAAACAATCTCTCCCCAAAATATTGTTAATTGGAAAATTCTGGAGCAGCTTACAACAACCAAGCATTACTGGAGACAAACAAACTTTCAGTTTCAGTGAGGAATTAACACAGAATAAAAAAATTGGTTTGAAATTATTCTGCTATTGTTTAGGAGAATCATACGAGCCACTAGTAGAACATGTTCAAGTATTTAAAAAGCATTTGTTATGCAGTCAACAGAAACACACAAACTTGTTTGTGAGCTACAGATTATACTGAATTGTCCTTGATTTGATGTGGTCAAGCTGTCTTGTGCTGGTGACATTTCAGCTCTATTGTGATAACTGACAACTGTGCCCCTTTCTTTAGTGTCTCTTTTAAGATTTTTTTGTTTTAGAGAGTGTGAATTCGATGTCATTTTAAATGTACAGCTCTTTATCACTCGAGGGAAAAGCAGAGCCATGTTATATTTAGTACTTTCATTTCTTCTGATTAAATATGAATTACTATGAAATTTTTCTCATCATCTAACACACCATAATACGCCAACAGCTTTTTAATACACTATATAAGCACAAACTTCTGCTCTAAGAGTTTAATTTGCCCCTCTAATCCAATCACATCAACCTTATTTCTCTTATCAGAGATTCCCATTTTGAATTAAATGAGCTCATTAGTTTTAATCAAAAGCAGAGAGATCAAAACTTAAACGTAAATGCTTTAGATCAGAACTGTCAGTCAGCCGTGCAGTTCTATTTTACTAAAACACAAGATCAGAGACCCTTAGAACCAATTTTTTCTCGTAAGGGATGCCAAGAGCCTGAAGATGCTATATCCTCTTTTTTTTTTTTTTTTTTTCTTGCTCCCAAGGACAGATTATACATTTAAGGTTAGACTTAATTTAGAGTATTTTTCATCCTAGTGGAAATGGGAAAGTATGCCATTCTGCCATTGTTTCTTTCACATTTACTGGTACAGGTCATTGGAGACCTGAACAAATGCGAAGCCATCACAATCCATGCAACAAACTTGTCCCCAAAAAATTCAGCTCTGTTCAGCAATATCATATAAGAAATAAAACTCTGAAAGGAAAGATATGTATTTCGAGGTATGCTGCTGAAACAGCAGCCAGAATCATCAGGATAGTAGCAGCACTGGTAAGATGAGGATCATGATTAATTATTATTTTTATTGTACAGTACAGTGCAGTAGTTAAAGAGTACATTAAGAAACCACAGCATGGGTGCTTCCTGCTGTGTGAAGAAATGCTAAAATCAGCTTAACAAGTGTAGTTGTTGTAGTCCAGCACGTTATGCTCTAGCACAGGCAGTAAGTACAATAGATCCTCCTGTGTTCTAATGGTAATTTCCTAAACACACAGAAGTAGCGTTAAACACACAATATCTCATGCTCAAAAAAAGATCAGGCTTTATATACCATTCCCAAGCAGTTGCAATTAAAGTTTCTCTTTCATACAAAATTTTATGAAAGACAGGAAAACATCTGACATACAGTACAGTATTGGCACTGACATTTTTTAGGCTCATGGAACCTTGTATCATAAACTCAACATCATTTTGTTGTTATTATAATATGTACAAACCTATACATTTCTGTAAGGGTATGCTATAAAATGCATTTAATTTATCCAACAGACTGGAAAAGTGTCTGTCATATAAATAGGTATTCTGAAGTGTTTGATTTTCTTTAACAAAAAGTACCTGACAGTGTAAGTGTGAGATGGGATTAGTTACCTAGAAGTCCAGAAGAGTTTATGAACAGCATTTTGAATTTCTCTCAGGAGAGAAACATTATGGCTGACAGTACAAATCTGCATTCAGAGTTGCACCCACCCACAGCAGATACTCTAACAATGCTTATGGTGATTATGCATGCAGGATTTTAAAAATAGGATGTGTATAGAACACATCCATCGATGTCAGTGAGATTTGGAGTCAGGAGTATATGGAATATGGTCCATTATGAGTTCTCAGGAGTTGGTTTTAAATGCCCATCACTCAGCCTTTTCAATTTTTTTCCCAATTATGTCAAAGGAGGCTTGCAATATGAGGAACATCAGAATGAAACTCTAGCAATTAATTTCTTTTTTTTTTTTTTTTTTTTAATTTGTAATATAAGACCTTTAAAAAAGCCTGAAATAAACAAGGTCTGCTTGGCTTGATACTGTAGAAACTAAAGATGTCTTTTGCACTGAAAAATAGGGCTTCTGGCCTGAATTTACTGAATTTAAACCTACTGTTGAGTTATAAACTTCTGAAATTGTGAGTTTAGAATGCTAATTATGTGATAAAAGTCAATGCTTACTGCATGTGAATGAAATATTTTACACTGTCAGGCTTAGAAGTATAAAAAGTCTGGATTGCCTTTACAAAGCAGGTAACTGCATACTCTGTTGGGAAAGCGCTCGGCTTTGTCTGTCCTTAAATATCTTCAGCAGAAACTACTAAGGGAACAAACTTCTTTTTCTATTCCCAAACCTGATAATGCAGTATGAGATTTCTAGATTTCTGGACACTAGGAATGCATTGTCCATTTCAAAAGGCATGAAGCTGCAATTCACTAAACCCATAGTAAAGTGTCACAAACGTAAAAAAGGTTTACTAAGAGCCACAGAACCAAAAGGGAAGAGAGTATGAACTAGTACCCAATTCACAAAGTTATTTAGTTATCTTCTAAGTATTTCTTTGTGAACAAGCCTTGTAGCTCTGATCCTTCAATGGGCTTTGCCTGGGGAACAAATTTGGGCTCAGGCCCCAGAAACCAGTCATGCACTGTGTAACTTTCCAGGCTGGAAGAGTTCTGCTGTTCTAATGTGACATAAACATGCCAATAACTGTTTGGAGGACTGAGGTCCATGGCTCTAATCCTGCAGTGATTTGCAGAGATACTGTGCATCTGTGCAAAGCCTGACTACCTTAAAGTTATAGAGTAACACAATGTAAAACAATGCAAATAATTGTTCTTACACAGCAATAGCACAAGTACTATCCCAATGACTGATTCACAAGCACATTCGAATTCAGATAAACAATTTGTCCCCCAAGAAAAAAAGAAGTTCCAAATTTGATTTATGTCTTAAATAACAAAAAGCTGCCATAGTAGGCTGAATAAATGTTCAGCAACTTCTTTGGGGTTTTTTTTTTGGTGTGTTTTGTTTGGTGTTTTTGTTGTTGTTGTTGTTATTCTTTTGGTGTGGGTTTTTTTTTTTCCCTGATATACATTAAAAATAATTGAGAGGACAAAACTGTATTTTCACATGTTAAACAGATAAAAGATAGACTTCTCATTCATGGGAGGACTACAAAGTGCAGAGGGAAAAGCAAACATCAACGAGGAATTTCAGAGGGTTGGTGGAAAGAAGCCTTATGGTTCAACATACAGGATTTTCTTGATTTTGTAGTGCTTCAGGAAGTTTTCACCTGACTTTCATTTCAATTCCTTGAAAACATGTATCCGTATAGCTTTTAGGAGACATTCTCAAACACCAGCTATACAGCCAGCTCTTAAAAGAGAAACAAAATAAAAGAACATACAAAACAGTAAGAAAAAGGTAGCTCTCTTTTCATACTGTCTTCTACACTTGCAAACCTCCATTCACATTTTCTTATAGTGAGAATAATTATGTTCAGATGAATTATTAGGTAATTTAAATCTATAATTTTCGGTTGGACTAGATACATCTTTGTAAATGATTCTATTTCTTCTGTGCAGTTTGTTGTCTGTAACCAGACACTAAAAGACTTTCTAGGAAAATTTAACCTTGAACTGTTTTCAATCATAAAAGTGACTCAAAAAAGCACTATTTCGAAGATCATTCTTTCTCAGTATATTATAGATCAAATTTGATAATCTTATAAGCTAAAAGATAGAATTTCACAACTACTAGCCCAGCAAATACAATTCAAAAGCTACAAGTTAAGACAATTTATTTCCAGTAAGTGCAAGTTACTATTAGCACTTGTGCAAATGCATGGTTTTAAGGGGAGTGCGTTCAGGCTGGTTGCAGAATTCCAGGTAATTACCAGATGATAAAACTTGGTTTAGGAAAGTGTTGAAGATCCTTGGAGTATTTGGATGAACCACTTAGGCCTATTTACAGATGCTGGGAGCCTGCCAGTAGACCAACTGATGAGCACAGAGCTAGCAAATTCTATAAGTACTTTCTTGGTCTTGCTGGTGTGCTCAGCAGCTTGCAAAATCAAGGACTATCTGAAGTATTTATTTAACATTATGTGGGGCAGAGGCTCATTCATTCTTCCAAGGCAATACTGTTTGTAATAGGAACTGTGGAATAATATTTTTGCTATAAGCCATACCAGTTATAAACAGGAACATGAATTCCTGAAACACCATATTTTGATCTGAAATTCATGGTACTTGCAGGTAACTTAGTAAGACTCTTAAAATTTCAACTTTTCTGTTTTCTGAACAGATGAAGTTAAGAATTGGCCCCCAGGCTTTGGGTGACTTAGTTCTGTTCTTTCCTTTACTCAGGGGGAATAATGCTGGGTTCTGGCCAAGGCCTTACTCAGAAGGGGAACACTCAGGGCAGCTCTTCCAAAAGAAATAGCAAGAAGGATGACTTCTTCTAAAGAATTTATTTCTAGGTAATGTTTTTGGACAAGATAATAAACTGTTCTTTTTTGTCATCCTACCTTCAAGATGAAGACAATTCAGTTTTCATGACCTATAAGCCTATTAGAAACTCAAAGGCATAAAACCTTTAAAACCCATCAGACTTCTGCTGAAAGGTAGTTCTTGTAATGCTTTTGTTTGTTTGTTTGCCCCTCCCCACTCTTGTCTCTCCAAATTTTCCAGATCCAACAATTGATGATATGGCCTGTCAGCTTAGTTACAGTTAGGTTGTTTTACATAAAATCCTTAATTTTTTACAAACAATTTGACAATGAAGCCTTACATGTATATTTATTTCATTTTCAAAATATATATTTTTAAAAAGCCATATATATATTTGCATATAAAGATATGATTGGTTTTATTATCACTGTAATTACTGGGCTATAGTCCACATATGACAGCACGTGACTGTTAAGTTTAGATGTTTGAAACTGAGAGAATAAGTGACTAACTCAGATATATACAACATGTCTTTTTAATGTGATAAAAGTATATGTGTGCAGGCAAAAGCCAAATCAGTGAAGTAGCAGTGAATTAAAACACAACAGCCAAAAACATGTTTAAAGTTTAATTAACATTTTTAGGATTTATTAATTAATTAATGGGAGAACATATTTAATATCTGATCTGTTTTATACACTGTGGATTTACCAGAACTTGGGTATTGTACAGGACTCTGTTGACTTGAACTGTTTGGCCACAACACAGTGTAGTTAATAGTTTTAATTTACACAATTACTCCCAACTTTTTATTTGTTGAAAATTGCCTCCAAAGGAAGTAGTGAAAAAATAGTGCTTAACTACAAAATTGAATGGAAAAAACTATTAGAAATACATTAAGAAGAACAGTTCCTTCATTTCAGGGATGAATTCTAAGTGACTGAAGTCTTAATTCAGTTGTCCACACATAGGTCTACAGCATTCCTGTGTCTGAGATGTGTACAGGAATGGCAGTTCCACACAGGACCTCCAGAAGTCCAAGTCTTTTTGGAGCAGCTGATGGATGCTAGATGTGCTTCCAGTAGCACAGGTTCCCTGTATTTGGGAAACTCAAGCCACTAGAGCTTGGTCCCAATTAAGAAAGTAGGAATACTGTGGAAAGACTTGGATCAAGTTAACAGAATTACAGAATCACAGAATATGCAGAGTTGGAAAGGATCCATGAGGATAACTGAGTCCAATTCTTAGCCGTGCACAGGACCATTCCTAAGAGTCATACCTTGCACCCAAGAGTATCATCCAAATGCTTCTTGCACTCTGTGAGGCTTGGTGCTGTAACCACCTGCCTGGGGAGCATGTTCCAACCATCCTCTGGGTGAAGAAACTTTTTCTAATATCCAACCTAAACCTCTCCTGAACACAACTTCAGGCCATTCCCTCAGGTCCTATCACTGGTCTCCCTAAAAAAGAGATCTGTGTCTGCCCCTCCTCTTCCCCTCACAAGGAAGTTGTAACTGTAATGAGGTCTCCCCTCAGTCTTCTCTTCTCCAGGCTGAACAGACCAAGTGACCTCAGCCGCTCGTCACATGGCTTCCCCTCACCCTTCACCATCTTTGTTGCCCTCCTTTGGATGCTCTCTAACAGCTTAACATCTTTCTCATATTTTGGTGCCCAAAACTGCACACAATATTGAAGGTGAGGCTGCATCAGTGCAGAGCAGAGCGGGACATTCCCCTCCCTCGACCAGCTGGTAATGCTTTGCCTGATGTCCCCCAGGATATGGTTGGCTCTTCTGACTGCCAGGGTATGTTGATGACTGATATTCAACTTTCCTTTGACCAGGACTCCCAGGTTGCTTTCCATGGCACTGCTTTCCAGCATCTGAATCCCTAGTCATCCAGTGTTGCCCTATCCCAGGTGCAGAATCTACCACTTTCCCTTCTTGAACTTCATATGGTTGGTGATTGCCCAGTTCTCTCATTTGCTGAGGTCTTTCTGCAGGGCCTCCCTGCCTTTGAGGGAGTCAGCAGCTCCTCCCAGTATTATGTTGCCTGCAAACTTGCTTAGTATCCCTACCTGCATCCAATGTCCTGCATCGAAGTCCAACATGTTTATGAAGGTGTTGAAGAGCACAGGACCAAAGATGGAGCCCTGTGGAACACCACTAGTGACAGGTCACCAGTCTGATGTTACCCCATTCACTATTACCCTCTGTGCTCAACCCATGAGCCAGTTGCTCACCCACCAAGTAATCCCAAAAGATTACATCAGCTTTGCTTGATCAACTAGGTGGAATACCTCATCATAAAAGGAAATCAGGTTTCATAAGCAGGACTTTCCTCTCATGAAGCCATGCTGGCTGTGACCAATGACTATCTCTTAGGTGTTTTTCAATACCTCCCAGAATAATCTTCTCCACAACAGGTACTGAAGTGAGACTGATGGACCTGCAGTTTCTGGGGTCCTGGTTCTTGCCCTTCTTAAAAATCAGGACAACGTTTGCCAGCTTCCAGGCAGCTGGGGCCTCTCTGGATTCCCAAGACCACTCAAAACTCATTAAGAGAGGTTTTGTGATGACATCAGCCATCTCTTTGAGATTCCTGGATGAATCCAATCAGGATTCAATGATGAATCCAACAGATTTGCAGGGATCTGGCTGGAGCAATAGATCCCACACAATTTCAGGTTTACTGAGAATTGATCATTCTCACAGTCGTGGTCCTCCAGCTCAACGGCACTGAGACCTCCTTGGTTCATCATCCATGTTGAAGACAAAGGCAAAGAAAGCATTAAACACCTCTGCCTTGTCTCTGTCCCTGTTTGTGAGGTGACCATCCTCATCCTGTAACAGGCTGATGATATTTCTATAACGATATTTTGTATATATATATATATGTATATATATTATATATATATATATATATATATATATATATGGTCTATTGTCATTAATATATTTGAAAATATTCTTTTTATTGTCCCCCACATTCCCACATTTCTGGTCAGTTTCAGCTCCAGCTGAGCTTTGGCCACACGAGTTTTCTGCCTACAGTGGCAAGCAGTATCTCTGAATTCTTCCCATGTTGCTTTACTTTGCTTCCACTGGGCATATAGCTTCCTTTTTTGCCTTAACTCCAAGAGAAGACTCCTGTGTAGCCCAGCCAGCCTTCTGCCTCGCCTACTTGATTTCCGATATTTGGGAATTGCCTGCTCCTGTGCCCTTAGGAGGTGATGTTTGAAAAGTCACCAGCACTGGTGGACCCCAGCACCTGCAAAAAACATTTTCTTAGGGGACTTTATTTTCTAATTCCCTGAGCAGCCTGCAGTCTGCTCTCCTTATGTCCAGAGCTGATGTTTTGTTGGCACTTTTTCTCTTGTCAACAGAGATTTTAAACTCAATCGCTTTGTGGTCGCTGTGGCCAAGATGGCCACCAATCTCCACTTCACTCACAAGATCCACTCTGCTGACAAGCAGCAGATCAAGTAGAGCATCTTTCCAAGTCAGTTCCCTTAGGATCTGTTGTCATTCAGGTTTTTTAGGAATCTTCTGGCCCGGATTGTACCAGCTGTGTAATGCTTCCAGTTAATTTCTGGCAAGTTGAATAACCCCCATAAGGACCAGAGCAGTTGACTTGGAAGTGTCCCTTGGTTCCTCAAAGAATAATTTGTTGGCATCATTATCCTGCCTGTGAGGTCTATAGCAGACTCCCATGATGACATCCACATTATTTGTTTGCCCCTTGATTCTCACCCAGAGGTTCTCAACTGTGCCATTGCCAATTGTGAGCTCCATACATTCTAACCTTTTTTTATATATAGTGCTAGTCCCCCACCTCTTCTGTCCTGCCTATCCCCCTGAAAAGCCTGTAATGATTGTTTCTGTTTATTATTTTATAATTTCTAGCATCCTTTATGGCCTGTTTTCTAGGACTTTAGTTACACATGCCTACATTCCATTCGGTATATATGGTTACACCAACCTTTGACATGTGCTTGTGCTCTTCCCCAAAACAAACCAGACTTAATATTGATTACAAGCCAAAGCAATGCAGAGTTCTCTAAGAGAGCTTAATACTGTTTGAACAATGGATAGAAAAACTGTACATGTGGTTACTGGCAAAAAAAGTTACAGTTTCACAGAACTACCATACACATACAAATAACGAAATTTTAATGTCCAAACTATACTAGTCTGTATCAGTAATGTTTTAACAAGTGCAAACACTACTACATGCATACTATAACTTGGGCACACAAATGGCTGGATCTGCAGAGAAACAAGCCATGCTTTGAAAAGTTATCCTGCAGCATTACATATAATGAGCTTACCCTGTTTGCTTTTTAATTCAGATTATGCTCATGTATTGGTTGTACTTGTGTAGGAGAAACTAAAGGAAAAATTCATTGGTGGGCATTCCCTAATATTATACAGTGAAAATTTTGAATGTTCTATTATCCTTGAAAGAATCAAAGTAATCTGAACTACTCTTTATTGGACAAAGAATCCTAGAATCACAGAATCATATAATGGGTTGAGTTGGAAAGGACCTTAAAGGTCATCTACTTCCAACCTCCCTGCCATGGACAGTGACACCTTTCACTAGACCAGATTGCTCACAGCCCCATCCAACCTGGCCTGGAACACTCCACAGGGATGAGGCATCCACAATCCCTTGGGTGAACACTTACAGGGTCTCCCCATTCTCTTAGTAAAGAATTTTTTCCTCATCTAGTCTAAACCAACTCTCCTTCAGCTTACAGCCATTCCCCCTTGTCCTATCACTTCATGCCCTTGTAAAAAGTCCCTCTCCAGCTTTCTTGTAGCCCCTTTACATATTGGAGGGTTGCTATAAGTTCTCCCTGAGCCTTCCCTTCTTCAGGCTGAACAATTGAATTCTATTAGCCTTTCCTAGTATGAGGGGTGTTCTTCTAATCATCTTGGTGGCCCTTCTCTGGACTTGCTCCAACAGGTTGATGTCCTTCCTGTACAGAGGGCCCCAGAGCTGGATACAGCACTCCAGGTGGGGTCTCATAAGAGCGGAGAGGCAGAATCACTTCTCTGAACCTGCTGGCCATGCTGCTTTTGATGCAGCTCAGGATAGTGTCAAATATTACTTTCTTTAATGACTCTCAAAGTTTCCCTTCTTCTGCATCTCCTATTTCTTCTCCTTCTATACTAGCAATATGTCTTATCAGGCTATTATTTCACATCATATGATACTTACATTCCATATAAACTTTATCCCACAGAACTCTTTATATATATGGTAAAATAAAGAATGAGTTAAGAGCCAGGATAGAGCTATAAATAAAGTATTGCCAGGATGAAGTTATGAATAAGATTTCTGTTACCCAATAATGTTGAAAGACAGATTTTACAACAAGTTTTGGTAGGCCAGTGATCTATGAAATACATAGATCTTTTTTGTCTGTTTGAAAACAACATAATAAAGATTTGTTATTAACAGATCTAATCATGGTAGGAAACTTTAACTCTGAAAAGCCTTTGGAAATGTTACAGTCTACTGGACTTCAATCCATTATCTAAACACTCGCAAATGTATCCACACTTATCCAATAGACCAGAACAACTCTCGAAGAGCTGTTATGGTCTAGTGAGTGAGTGGTACATAAACCATACTGCATATGAAACTCAAACTTCCTTTTACATTGTTACATTTAAAGTTAATTTACTTTAAGCAATGGAATAAATAATGTGACCTAACCTGTCGACTTGGTTTCGTGTGAGATCAGCAACACATAAATTTTCAAGGTTCAATGAAAGTCCCAAAGAAAATTAGCACAGTGGTATAATTTCCTTACTGTTTACTTTGCAGCAATTCTAGTAAAAATTCTAGTTTGCAACAGGACATATCCAATGTCTAGCAGAGGTCCTGATGTTAGAAGAGTACAGGATCATAAACAATAATACTCCTATCCTCTGTTAAGGAAAGAAACTGGGAAATGAGGAAACAGCAAAGAGGAACAAAAGGACACTGAATAGTTTTGAGGGTAAAAACTTCACTGAATTACCCAAGGGCTTTATGGGCCTGTGAGAAGTACAGGACCAGGTGTTTAATCTCCTTTGAGATGTGGCTGGTTTCCACAGCTTAAATGATTGTTATCCGTATCGAGCAACTTCTTATAAACAATTTTGAGCATTTTGTTTCAGCACAAAACTACCATTAAATGCTGATGTTGTTCCCTCTCTTCCATGCCCTAGAAGGATCAACTGAGGGTATTTTTTCTGTCTTCCTAGTTTTCTGCTCTTGCTTAGGAACTTGTGAATCATTAACTGACACTAGAGAGCATAGCTGTGAAAATAACTGTGGTTTAGAGCTGCCAATAATGGCCCACTAAAGTTCCTTCCCAGCACATGGCATAAAAACCCTCCAACAAACATTAAAAAGTCCCTTCTGATGTTGCTTAACATTGCCAGCCTGCTTGGGCTTAAAAAGCACAATAAAGAGGTTGCTTTCCAGATTTTCATATGCCAAATGGGAGGTGCCTTTTGGTGAAGCTTTTCCCTGAGGGAAAGAAGAGCAGCTGAGTTACCTCATGCTGCAAAGTCGATGTTTGGATGATCCCACTCCGGGGAAACATACACAAGTGCCACAGTCAAGCTGCTACTAGTGGATGTGTCTGTACTCAGCAAATAAGCAGTAAGAAAGTTCAAGAGAAAAAACAGAGTATCATAAAGATAGTCTTTGAGAGCACATGACATCTAGCAAAAGCCATTATTCAGCAGCCTAAGTATGCCAAGGAACAAACAGTATGAATGCAAAAAGTATTTTAAATCTTTGTGGAATATCCTGAAAATATAGCCACTTGAGGAATTTATTTCTTCAGAAAATACCTTTTGTGCTTTTGCGATATTTGGGGGATTCTATTTTCAATACCTGTGTTCTGAATCGAGTGAAGCAATGCTTTTATCATGACTATAAAATGGTTATGAGCCAATTCCTCATATGAAACAGTCAGTAACAGTGGGGCTTTTTTATGACAAGCATGATGTCAGACAAAGGGCATCAGGACTTAGTCTTTGTACTACAATACAAAATAACAATACATAAACACCTTTGTGAAAGCAGCTTGAAACCCCATGTTTTCTATTAAAAAGTCATGTTCAATCTTCACTGTTGATAGAACAGAATAGCTAACACAGAGAACATTGTATATCAGAAAGGTCAATAGTTATTATGAGCTACAAATATATTTTTTTCCATCCTTCAGGCTGTTTAGTGCATATCACAGCATAAGCAGCTGTCTTCTTTAATGCTTTTAAAATTAGAATCCCGAAGAGGAAGAAAAAATTACATTTGCAATGATTGCTCTTTGCTTTTGTAAGTTTACTTTAATACACTATTTTATATACATGAATCTTCCATGCAGCCTAACCAAAGGGCAGTAACTGGTCGCTAGTATCTCCTGGATTGCTATATCAATGTGTATAGAATCCTGGCAAATCACTTTGCACAAATTGTGTAACCTTGTTGAATAACTTGTCTAGAAAAGTATGTAGCTACTGGGCATATGTTTACACCAGGCAAGAATACATGTGCAAACACATACTGATCATTGCTAATGGCAAATGCTTACTTGTTTAGCAGCAATAAACACAGAGGACCTACCACTTTCTGTTCACACACTGAAAATGGGAAAAAAAGGGTGGTAAGATTGTGGCATCATTTGATCTCCTATTTTTGAAATACGGCAAGTATTTGGGTTTGTCTTTGCCAACAGTGAACAACTACTTAAAACTACAAACAGGTTTTCATTCTGTTCTTTGAATTTCAGTCATATTGGCTCTACCAAACTGTTCCACTTTCCAAGTTTGAACCTTATCTGGATGCATATTTGTGTGCCAAATGCAGAGTAGTATTCTATAAATATTTTGAAGTGTGGAAGGCAAGAAATCATTTTCTATATAAACCAATTTTTTAGCTAATTTAGATTGGTTCAATTACTAAAAAGTCCCCCAAACCAAACAAATTGAACACCTTATGTTGTCAAGACAAAATAACTAAAATTGTCTAGAAGAATGTTTTCTTCATAGGGTTTAATACTTGGCTCACAGATAACTTAATTACTGGACAGTGGCAATAGGTATGGTGCTAAGCATCATGGCATGGCTTCATAGTTCAGAATACAGTCAAGTGACACGTTTAAAATGTAAGAAAGCCTAAAATTTCACATATTCAAACAGAATCTACCTATCCATGTCAAAACCAGGTTTGCCCAACATTTTCCTTTTAAAGAAAAGCAATACTGGAAAATATGAAGAAATATAGCCTTTCCTCTACCTTGTCAAACAAGTAACACTTAGAAATATCTTGTGAACTATTACTTAACATAAAAATATTAATATCCTGTGCATTCAAACATATTTCAGAATGTTATTAACATTTCCCTCATCTCAAGATTCTCTGTGCCATTATTCCTCTCCTCTGTCACACAGAGACTCCATGACCCAGTCCAGGCTAAACTCAGTTCAGGTAGGCTGCTAGCCCTGCTGCTGCTGAGGAATTTGCTAGCACAGCTGGCACTGCAGGTAGCTGATGCTTTGTGGTGTACTGCTCAGCTGGCAGTGCTTCCAGCAGCAGTCCTCACCTCCAACACTCACGTTCCTGGCTGAAGAAGTAGTAAGAGACTCAACTGTCCAGCTTTTCCAGCTTTCTCTATAGCTTTGTCCTTATTGGTACTGCTTCCTTGTTTTTGTTACAGTATTTTCTCCTCAGGGCAGCATATTAAATTAAAATATGGCCACAAATTCCTAAGTAGCACCTAAACAGTTCTTATACAAGTAAGTTAGTATTTATAGATGTCTTTGTTTATGCAGAATTTGCAAAAAAGCCAAAAATAATGACAAGCGCTACACCGCTGAAATTCAAACAGAGTTTTAAGTACAAGTATCTCCAAAAATAAGGGATCTTGAGGCTGCTGAAAAACCCCCAACCTAATGGTAGTTGCAGTGGGCTGCAGCCATGCATTATTCTTAGGAAACAATTCATTCAAATTTGGTAAAATCAAATGTCAAATGGACTGGACATCTTACTTTTATATTTTCTACCTTTATTTATTTTGCACTGTGGAATTAAGGAGGTTTTTGACAGAAACAATCAGAACCTGTCATATTACACAGGAAACAACATTTTAAAAAATCAGCCCACAGTGCAGATATTTTGGCATGTTTATCACAAGGCTTGAATAGTAAACACTTAACAGAAGAAATTCTGGAGGTTTCTTTGGCTTTATTTTAACAACGGGAACAATTATTTTTTTTTTCCCCATAACATCCCTTAAAGTTTTAAGTAAAAGAAAGCCAGACCCAAGACAATAGGAATAAGAACATCAATAATAATTTCTCTTCCATTTTTTGGTAACCGATTTTTCTACCTTCAGTGTTTACAAACCGATGAACTTGGAGAATGATCATTTAGGCATAGTTAGAACATGGTGTGATTTGTGAAATTTCAATGGTAGAGTATTTACTGAGTTTTTCTTAGGTAAAATTTTTCTACATTGTATTTTCACAATCCTGGAGCTTGCACTGTTTCTTTTTCCTCCAAGTCTGAAGATCACCCCATGGATTAACAAATGATTGAGGATTGTCTCTTAAAAGACTCTTTAAAAAAACTGTCAGAGTCAACCTGAGACAAAGATTTATTATGAACTATTTAAAGGGCTTAATATATGTATCCCCAAAGAGCCCTTGGAGCAAACTAAAAAGGAAGAATGGAAATCTCAAAGAATGGGAAAAATCTCCAATGCTCCACTTTCTTCACACCATGATTACTGTTTACTCAAAGGATAAAATGCCTAACCTGTCACATGAAGTCTTCAGAAGCTATGTTACTGCTGATGTACAATAAAAAATCCAAACCAATGAGCCTCGACAGTAATATGCCTAAGAAAGGCAGCTGTGATTTGCTTTCTAACCTGTCCACTAACACACTAATGTGGATACATCTTGTACAAAGTGCTGATCTCCTGACCCAGACAGCAATCAAACAACTGCTGGAGTGTTTGCTGTCACACAAGCTGTGACCATTACCTTAATTATATGTTACCACATAACAAACCTTCCCTAATGAGCAACTCTTCTCCCACCCATGTGCCAACTAACCCTTCCGTCCTTGAAGAGTATCACTACAGATGATTTCAACTTGAAATCCAAAAAGCATATTCACATGCAGCATTTTCAATAGATAAAGATATTATGCATTTTAATGAGGTTAGTTGTTTTACTAGAGCGCCAAGACAAAAAAAATGTAGGCTTATACTAAAGAAGGAGAATTAGAAAGAAATACACTATATACTACTAGTAAACTTTATGCAAAGCTGAATATGACCTTGGACTATACATTCTTTTAGTTTTTACCTTTTTTTTTTTTTTTTTTTAAATTTTTTTTTTTTTTTTTTTTTTTTTTTTTTTAAACAGTATTTTCTTTTCTTTTGTTGTCAGATGTTTAGGACATTTCCATTCACATTACAATTTACAGGACACCACATCCTTATGAACAAATAAAATACAGTTTCTCTCTCTCCGCAGAAGTTATCTGTGTTCTACCTCAGATGCAGTACTTGGACAAAGAGGGAAAGAGTGAGGCATACGAATTTGATTTTGAGCTGCCTGGGCTACTAACCTCTCTTCTTGTGGGATAGTTTCAACATTTTACCCGTTCATGCTAAATACATAAGTAACTCAGTGGAAAGCATCTGCAGACTGCCCATCTGCTACGTGTTTTACCTGAATAGTGAGTGTCAGTTTCAAAACACTTAAAAATGCAGCTCCTTCATCAAAAGAAGATCAGGAGGAATGGGAGAGCAGACAGTTGAATAACAGAGCAACAGATGAAATTTCATTCGAACAAGAGCAAGGTTGTAGCGTACTTTTGAAGAAACTATTCCTGTATATTCAGAAGCTTTAAATAACTCTAACTAGGCAATAAAAGGAAATGGAAATATCTCACTGAAAACACCTGCCCTGTATAGAGACCATTACGCTAAATACTTTAAATGGGATTTAGAACACAATAAAAATCAATATAAAATTAATAAATGTATAAAGAAAATATTACTATGCCATTATGTAACTTTATGGACCAAACTTTATACTCAGTATTGTGTTCAATTCTGGTCATCTGTTATTAAAAAAGGAGAACAATGGAAACAGAAAAAAATCAATAGAAAGACATCTGAAGAGAGATTGAGATTATACATATTTAGCTTTGAGAGCAGATAAATTTGACACAAGGTGCATAAAATAATGAATGATACATAGAAGATAGAATAAACCCAAGGTTATTTCAAAAAAATTGAATGGAAAACACATTGTGAGCTGAAACCCACAAAATTATTAAATTAAATAGTTTTCCCCCACAGCAGTCTCTCTCTCTCTCTTTCCCTATCTATCTATCTATAAGAACTTCAAAAGAAAGACGAAATATCTATGAGGATAACCAGAACAACCATGCTACACAATGTATAATAAAATTTATGTGAGATATCAAGTGTCACAATTCATCTTATATGGCATAGTTACCATACCGTAGATTTGACATGTGGTTTGGAAGTATTTGGTACTAGCTACTCTAAATGATAAGATAGTGGGCTAGATAAACAAAAGTCACTCATATATTATATGAGTTCCTGTGTTCCTAAGAAATTCCTCTTCCATATAAAGACCTGTAGCAGGACATGCTTCTTTTGTTTACTCCTTCACCCTCAGGTTTAAAATTATCCAGGGGTTTATAAGTATTCAGTAGTACAGAAAAAAATTGAGTCCCTCAGAAAGAACACATAACTCCTTGGTCTTTCCTGTTCTTTGTTTGCTGGCTTAGAATTGGAACATTCTTATGCACTTTCTCTAAAACTTAGAAGCACCAACATAAGGCTGCTTTGTATTAAGGTAGGAGCAAATTCCAGACCTAAGGAGATCTGTAGTGAATCACTCACCAGTGGTTCTTTGCTCTGAGTATTGAAAAATTCAAGAACTTTCAGCTGAAGCCATTACAGGGCCTTGAATGGATTTAAGATTAAGTGATCATCTCATTAAGGCTTCTACAGGTATGTTACCCAGAAAAGGAAGGTCAAAGAAGGTGTACTCCCCTGATAAACAGTGCTGGAAAACTATTATCATCAGATGAGGAGAAGGCTGAGGTACTCAACAACTTTTTTGCCTCAGTCTTCAATGAGACTCCCACACCTCCTTGAGTGGATGAACAGGATGGGCACTGAGGGTGCAAAATGCTTCCCACTGTTAGTAAAGGTCATGTTCATGACCACCTGAGGAACCTGAATGTACGTAAGTGTGTTGGACCTAATGAGCTGCATTTCAGAGTCCTGAGAGATTCAGCTGACGTAGTTGCCAAGCCACTCTCCATGATATTTAAAAAATCATTATAGTCAGGTGAAATCCTAGGTGACTGGAAAAATGAAAAAATTGTACCCATCTTACAAAAGAGTAGAAAGGAGGGCGCTGGGATCTACTGACCTGTCAGCTTCACCTCTGTGCCTGAGAAGACCACAGAACAGATCCTCCTAGAAGCTCTGCTAAGGCACATGGAAGACAGGGAGGCAATTCAAGACAGCCAGCATGGCTTCATCAACAGCAACTCCTGCTTGACCAACCCAGTGGCCTTTTATGATGAAGCAGCTACATCAGTGGACAAGGGAGGGGCTACAGATGTTATTTACCCAGACTTCTGTAAAGTCTTCTGTAAAGTCTTTGATATACAACATCGTTCTCTCTAAATTGGAGAGAGATGGATTTGGTAGGTAGACTGTTAGGCAGATAAGGAATTGGCTGGATAGTCAATGGCTCAGGGTCCAACTGGACACCAGTGACAAGTGGTGTATCTCATGGGTCTGTATGAGTACCAGGGTTATTTAACATCTTCCCTCATGACATAGACGAAGGGAGGACACTCTACAAATTTGCAGATGACAACTCAGTGAGTAGTGTGGTTGACACTCCTGAAGGACAGGATGCCATCTAGAGGGACCTGGACAAGCTTGAGAATTGGGCACATGGAAATCTCATGATTTCAATTACAGGGTGCTGCACCTGGATGGGGGCAACCCTTGGTCAATACAGGCTGGTTAACAATAGAGCAGGTGAAGGGAGCTGATTCTGCCCCTCAATTTTGCTCTGGTGAGACCCCACCTGGAGTACTGCATCCAGCTCTGGGATTCCCAGCACAGGAAGGACATCAAGCTGTTGGAGAGAGTCCAAAGGAGGGACACCAAGATGATTAGAGGGATGAAGCATCTCTTCTCTGAGGAAAAGTAAGAGAATTGGAATTGTTCAGCCTTGAGAAGAGAAGGCTTCAGAGTGACCTGATGGCAGCCTTCCAGTACCAGAAGGGAGCCTACAAAAAAGCTGGGGAGAGACTTTTTACAAGGGCATGTAAAGACAGGACCAGGGGAATAGCTTCAAACTGAAAGAGAGTAGATTTAAGTTAGATATGAGGAAGACATTCTTTACTATGAGGGTGCTAAGGCTCTGCACCAGGTTGCCCAGAGAAGCTGTGGATGACCCATCCTTGAAATGTTTCAAGCCAGGTTGGATAGGGCTGTGAGCAACGTGGTCTACTGGAAGGTGTCCCTGTCCATGGCAGCGGGATTGGAACTAGATGATCAAAGTAACTTCTAACTCACACCGATATGTGATTCTATGCTGATCTCTTCTTAATTGGGAAGCTCCATCCTCCAGCTGGTCTGTCTGCCTTTGCTGGATATACATTATATATTCAATATGTTCCCTGTTTTTTTCCCATTCTAACACTTACACGGTAGAAAGCAGCTTGCAAAGCTTGCTCCTTACCATTATAGCATTGTTTATGAAGACTTTATGCTAAAGTCCATTTTCTCAATCATTACAGATGATCTTTAAAGATAAAAGTTTGTTATTACATATCTTGTATAAGAAATAAGGCTTTGTAGAGAATAATAATAATAATTAGACTGTTTCCCAAGAAATTATAATAGCAATGTAGCATATTACATATTGCAATCTAAGATTTTTGCAGTCAGATTATATTCTGTATATTAAAAATAAGAATTTTAATTTAATCCAGGTACACTTTCAGTGAACAGTTATAAGGTAATCAGAGTAGACTATAAATCTGACATGAAAATATATTCTACATTTATGTCTTGCTGCAAAAAATATGAATCATAACAGTGAATTAACATGTTTTAATGAAATATTACATGAATAAGTTCTTATATACTGTGAAATATAAATTGTAATGTGAAATTAGTTTTCAAAACCAAAAGCTGATATAAGACCAACAGTGATCCAGGCTCTCTTTATGCTCTCTTATTGGCTTAGTCACAACATAGCTCATTATATGGTTTACTGTTCTAAGGAAAAAGAGTTTTCTAGGTCAAGAAATTTAATTTCAGAATGACTGTGATTAAGATATATTTATATCACAATACAATACAAAAGCTTTTTGCTTTTGTTTTTTCCTATTTAAACACCTCAAATTCTTCTAGAAAATCCCAGCACAGTGTAAATAGTGATTTCATACAAAAAATGTTAGTAGCTGCTTAATATAATCAGGTGTTAGAATAATGATAATGATTACCTCATCATATTGGTAATTTTTGCATTCTGTTAGCAAATTTTGCTTTTGCTAACATGATGCAAAAGTTGTTAATATAATGAGTGTCATTGTATTAGCAACTTTATATCACATTAACAAAGGTTAAATTTGCTAATGTAATATGACAGTCACTAAAGTGAGATTAGTGTAAACAGAGAGCAAAATCTCTGTAGACCTCCTAAAGGTAATGCTGAACATGTAAGAAATGCTCATTTGTTCTTCCTTTGGTAGCTATACCTTGAGTTCCCTAAGTGTTCCAATCCATCTATGCTTACTGAACATTCTCCAGGAAGAACCTTTTTATCAAACACTATCAGCCACTAGACAATGATTAACTTTTGATGCAAAATCAGGCACCATAAAGTTACTTGCTAAAAGATAAGTGACTCACAAAATGGATCAGCTGATATTTATAAAACATAGAGATATGTTCATGAAAACTGACATTAATAAAATTGCTGATTAATTTATATAGGACCTTCCATGATGAGCATACTGCTGTCTATCCAAATATTGAACAGATACAGCAAACATCATGGACGTCTCCCAAAAGAGACCTCACAAGTTAGAAATTTGTGGCATAAATGCCACAACAGTAATAAATGACAAATGATCTGAATACAGTGATCTTTGTGCTTGTGTAACACAATAACAAAATGGCTGCACAGTTCCATCCACACTTGCACTTGGGCAGTAAGATATGCTTAGGCATGTATGTATCAAGGAAGATTAAGAGGCTTTAACTGTGTCAATGCTCCTTAACTCCTGTTGCAGCACAGGCACCATTCATGTTCAGAGTGTAATACTTCTACTTCCTTTCTCCTCCCTGACCTAGACTTCAATTAGACTCTCAGATTTGAGGAACCAAAGGGAAGCTGCGCCACTTTGTGAGTATGAAAATATACATCTGTCTTCTCAGAGGAAGCCTAACCTTGCCTAAATGGTTTGACTTTAATGAGCAGCTGAGTAACATGCTAAGTTAAAGAAGACTTGTGATGGACTGTTGCTACAAGAGAGGTTTAGAAGTGGAGCTTGCTCTCACCTTCCATTTTGGGACTTCTAGGTCAAGCCACATGCCAAATTTGAGCAGCATTATCTTTCTTATGTCCTGTTTCAGAACAAACTACAAAATATAAGTGCTCCTTCCTGAAGGAGCATCCAAGTGTGGGGATGCCTGAATTCAATTCTGGTTTGAAAAAAAGTGAAAATTAAAGGCAACAGTTAGTCAACACAACAACTATTTACAGTAGCAAGCAATTAAACACCACTAAAGTATTCTGAGGAGAAAGAACAGCTGCTTGTCTACTGTCTAGGATGGTAAACCGTGATACCAAAAATGCAGTAGGCATAGACTTTCAATGAATAACCTCAAAACAGCCTCATGCAAAGAATGACAAATATATGGTGTACAGTCTCTGTCTTCCTTTCAGAAAAAACACCAGTAAATTCAGTCCATATGATGTAGTAACAAAAACCAAAAGCAAGCAGGATTCCTGCATAACAGAGCTGCTGAGCAAACTGGGAACCCCGAAAGTAAACTTGAGAACTGTAGAGATAAATAAAACATGCTCCAAATTTTTATTTGCTTATGCTTGATTTCCTTTTATAGCAAATGACTCAGTTTTGTGGTGAAGCATTAAAAAGTTAGAGTTAGCATATAAGAATTGTCTGAGCTGCAAAGTCCTAAATACAGTGGCAAAACTTAGGTACCATAACCAGGTACCTAGGTAAAGAAAGGAGCTGAAGGGGGAGCTAAATATTTAAGAAGGTTCATCTGTTAAATATAAAGGGCCTTTTGACATCAGAAGAAAAAACTGGATTCACAGCTTTATGATAATATGTACTTTTCTTTTACTATAAAGAGTAGGCTGAACTGAAAAAAAATCTGGTTTTGTGATAAACTGTAGTTCAATTCATAGTACTAAAATATAAAAAGAACAACTATGAACTCTCCATTTCTTTTCCTCTGGTTATTATAATGTGATTTCTGTGAACAATTGTTTAATTAGAAGACCATTCTTTCAGTGAAGTGTATAAGTGAAGCCCTAACCACTTATTGTTATGAACAGCATGTGGCTTTTTTCTTTGCTAGAGCAGTATTTCTGGAGC
>NW_020955471.1:7384-8603 GCF_003031625.1 Empidonax traillii | reverse complement strand
TTTTTTTTTTTTTTTTTTTTTTTTTTTTTTTTTTTTTTTTTTTTTTTTTTTTTTTTTTTTTTTTTTTTTTTTTTTTTTTTCTGTTCATCCAGGAATCCTATTCTATCTTGCTCAGTTTTATTTGACTCTGACAGTTCACAGCTGAGCAGTTCAGAGAAATACACAGCTTCTTTAATTCACTTGACAATAGCAGGACCTGATCCTGCAAGTCAGCTTTAAAATTGCATTTGGAAACTGTCATGGAAATCACGTGAGAGATGAACTGTTTCTCACCATTTCTGAAAATTAGGTCACTTATTTAGGACATTGAAAAGAACTTAGCAGTTATGACTTGAGGCACACATTACATTTTTTTTGTCAGTGTACTTCCTTTACCTAATATACGGATTCATAATAATGTAATTATAGTAAGTCAATCTGTCTTAAAAAGTTCTTTTACAGACATATTTCATGACACAACTCTTTATGTTGAACTGTATGAATGATGATGGGTCTTTTTTCACAAAGCTTACATAATGCCAGAGATCTTTGGATTGAGCACAAGAAAATTTAAGTCATACAGGTATAGCACCATGAAGCAACAAAAGCCTAAACCAGGGCAGAAACCCTAAATGACATGCAGCATGGCAACTAGGGCAGGTGTTTGAGGAATGTATTGTATTCTCCTAAGGCACAGAAGCAGAGGGGGGCTAGTGACATAAGAAGCAGGGAAAACAAAGTAATTTACTGATATTTTTTTCCCTTGGGTGCTTTGTCCCACATAGTTTCAGCATGCACTGCACACAGTTTTACTCTGCCACTTTCAGTCTAAGCTTAGCCTGTTTGTATAATTTCCCTGTCTCATTGACAGCCCTCATGCATATCTGTGGATTAGTAGAGGATTGTGTTAGAGGAGAGGAGATGACCACATCTTTCTGCTCCAGTGCCACATACCGGCCTTGACACTTGAGTCGTTGGAGAATCCCTGTCAGGCAGTAGTTCCAGGACTGATGTCATCTGCATTTTGCTAACTGCAACCTGTATACCTATGTACAGAACCCTGGGTTCTGCTAGAGCACCTCAAAGTGCCAAGACCTGTCCAAACACACACTCCTCTAAGCATGAGTAAGGTATCTAAAATCTTCACAGCAGCAGACAACTGAGCTGCCATTTAGGCATCTCTCCTGGGTTCCCTGTGTCTGGAAGGGAAGCACAGTTTGTGGAGAGGAAGGACTAAATG
>NW_020955471.1:2902-7143 GCF_003031625.1 Empidonax traillii | reverse complement strand
TGGGTTCTGCTAGAGCACCTCAAAGTGCCAAGACCTGTCCAAACACACACTCCTCTAAGCATGAGTAAGGTATCTAAAATCTTCACAGCAGCAGACAACTGAGCTGCCATTTAGGCATCTCTCCTGGGTTCCCTGTGTCTGGAAGGGAAGCACAGTTTGTGGAGAGGAAGGACTAAATGGTGCACAGGCCTGTGTGATTGAATAGCTTTGAGCAAATGCTAGAACTACCATAAGGGCTGCTGGGGTTGGATACTTCCATAAAAAAAGTCATAGTATTACCATCCTGTCCTTAGACAACACATTATTATTTTTAGTGTCTTGTGCTGTATTACACTGTCTGATAAAAGTAAAGTACAAGAATTTGCTAGATGACTTGATTTGTGCCCTTGTCAGATTATTTTGTTTAGTTTCTGATGAAAATGTAAGACAAGCTTTGCAAAATTATTACTGTGGATTTTCTTTTCAGCTTCTTTTCCCTTCCTATTGCCATGTCTAATCTATTTATCTATGGCTCAAATATTGATTTATGTCCACTGAGATGCTAGATACATATCCTGTAAGTGATATCACCTTATTTTTGTTGCATTATATACAGTGAAAGGATACTCTGAATTGCACTTGTGAATAAAAGCATTGCAAATTGTTATTAATTATACTCTAAAGAAGATATATTCCACTGTTGAACTTTCCAGAAAAGGCAAAATATAATAATTCTTCTCTTCACTGAACAATTTTTCCTTTATTATGGGACAGATGATGAACACAATATTGCTTTTACTATGCAGACCTGAAAGTGCCAGTTGGGTGAAAATATATTTTTGGGTACTTAAAATAAAAATACCAAAAAGTAACAATAGCTTGCATGGAAGCTCCATGTATGTTCGCTTAACAAAAATAGCCTTTGAACTGCAAAGAAATTTGGTGTTGATTACTGTTCACTGAAAAAATAAGTACAAAATGTTATTCATCTATTTCTTTTCCTGACCATGTGTTTATCTATCATTTTGCAGTTTCAGCAGAGCAGATGTGCTATGACAGAAACAGCAGCTACAGTATTTGCTCCACATATAGAAACAACAAGCAAATATGACTCATATCCTGGATTACAATAAACAAAATGGAAAAGTGACAAAAAAAAATCTTTTACTCTAACAACAGATTTTAATTGCAAACTAAATTGAAATTCATTTGTTTTAAAAAGTGTTTTCAAATGTTAGCTCACAGATTTATACTGTAGTATTTGCCAAAAATGTTAATGTTGTGAGGTGAAATCCTGTTTCTAATGAGGTCACTAGAGCTTTGCCACTGCATCTGAGGCAAGAGTCCATCTTCGTCCTTTATTTGGTTCCCCCTGGTAATTTTATGTACATCACATAAGCCCTAAGCTTTAACTTGTCTTTAAAAAAATAAAAAATCCCTAAGGCTGCAAATGATTAAATGCAATTAAGGATTTGTCCATAAAAGATGTAATCAATAATTATCATTCAATGATTGGCTGCAGAGACCCAGGCTTGAAATATGAGCCTGGGTCTCAAATGGCTTTTACTTTAACACAAGTAGGTCCTCTGCTCTTGACCTATTAAAATTTTGTTTGCTATTATACTTGCTGGTGAACGACTCATGCAGAAAGGTGTTGAGGAAATGAGCCAGTGTGTTCCCCAGGTGATATAAATGCTTTATCAAACTGATCCCTGCCTTGTTATGTAAACTATACCAGGTACTGTTCGCTTTAAACAGAGAGATAAACAGATCTAATATGCTTCAGGGCGTCATGCTTTATGCATGAACTGCTTTTTATTTTTATATTAAAGATTTTCTTGACACAACCCTTTACAATGAAGGAAAGCTCCAAAATAATGTCTTAACTACAACCACTGCAGCACCTGCAAATTAAAAGTACTGAGACTTTTATTCCCTGATCAGATAGTCCCATGCTAACCTATTTAATTAATTCTTAATAAACAATTAATTTTTTAGTGAAATATCACTTGCAATGAGAAAGTCTCTCTCAAAAGATAAATGACATAATCCTCTGAGAAGGAATTTATAAATAACTTGGTCTATCCATCTATTTACAATATTTAGCTACTTACCCTTTGCTTTTGGTTGTCTGATCTATTACTTGATTTCTTATTTAATATACAGTTTTCATTCTGAAGTGATATCAGATAGAACATTTTTAACCTTCCTATGAGTAATACCCAGTATTTTTTTCATAGAAATGGGATTAAATTCTACTCTCAGTTTTCATGGGAGCAAATGCAGAATATCACCAAAGATTTCAGTTACTTAAGATTTATAGCCATAAACAAGACCAGAATTTAGTCAGCTGTCTTAAATTTGAGACATACAAGATGAAAGTGAACATATTTATTCTCTCATTAAAAAAAATGGATCTACAGAGTGTTACAACGATCCGCTTTGAGAACTATATACACTTTTGTCACAGAAGGGATTAAAAATTTGCTTGTTCTTGATTTAATATTCAATGTCATCCTCTGAAATTTTAAGGACAGCTATAGAACCCTATTTTCTTAGAACTGCAGAAGAAGAAATACTTATTTATCCTACCTATAACAAGATTTGAAGTACATTTCTCAATCTCAGCATATTTTTAACTATAGAGTCACTTGTATGAATGTGTATGTATGTATGAACTAGCATGTACATACTAGTGGAGATATTCTTACATGTATTCAAATGACTTTTGAGTCCTCCTTATAAGTTTCCACTGACTATTTAATTAAAAACAATTGATCAAAATGGTTTATAAAGCATTATTTGTATTATAGTCAATATAACAAGTATAATTACTCTCAGTTTGATAAGACTAGTAGGTTGAGACTGCCTTAGTTCATGTTTTCAAGGCTGAAGAAAAATTCACTACCTGATAAAAACCTTTCTTTTGGCAAGCACATATGCACAGAGATAGCACAAAGAGCACGATTTTAATGCTGAAGGTATCTGATTAACATGTGAAAACTGGGTAATATAACATTCTTCACTAAAAGACTGGTTTGTTTGTATTCATAATGTAATGTTTACTTTTCTGGAGACATGATGCCTTCCTTCCCTTTATTCCATGTACAATTCAAAATAGAAAAACTAATGAAATTTAACTATCCACAAGTCTTTATTGTGGAAGGACTGAATTATAACTTTTTAAATTAGTCAAGTAAAGAATCATTACAGTAGGACTCTAGGGCAGGAATGTGTTAATAAAATCATACTCTCTGCCTTTTCATTTAAAATAATCCCCTTGAGCTGATTAAATGAAATATCACTTGTTTAATAACTGACAGAACATTATTTTTAAGCAGAAATGTTTTGCATATCTTCCTATCCTGTTTTTAATTCTAGGCACAAAGTAGTGAAGGCACTGACATCACACAAAGGGAGTAGAGTTTAGCACTTGGATATAGTTTGTCCTGTCATAGTGGCATCTATAATTTAGTGTGAAGCAGTGAGGTAGACAGAGCATTATCATTAGAAATCATCCTGAACAGGGATATAAAACATGGTTGCAATAACACTTGTCAGAAAGGTGACTGCAGTCAAAACTAATATCCAAGAGTTTCAAGATAAATGCTGACACTGCAGCCATCTTACAAAGACTATTATTGCTCAAAAAAAGCGCAAAACCCACCAAAAACAAAAGCAAAAAAACCCAAAATCAAACTGTGAACCTTCTTTACCTGAACAAGGTACTCTTATGTTGCTACAGAGAAAAAAATCACTCTGTCTGGCTTAACTTTAAACTACTCTAAATTTCTCCCTCCACCCTCTCCCCATTATCTGGAGTGTATGAGTGCAATACTCAGGTGAATAACAACTGCTTCCAGGTTCATTCACTCTCACTGCTGCCCACTTCCTCAATCTTTTATATTCTCCAAAAAACACTCGATTTTCTTCATCTTTATACTTGTCTCTGTCTCAGAATTCAGTATGATTTTATATTTTTTCCTGGTGATTTTGTAACTGCAAAGACACAAGGAAACTCCCAAGTCATAATTATAGCCTTGGAAGTAAGTATAGTAACTTCATTGTGTTTGTTTATTTAGCAGTGATAATGCATATCTCCATATGAACACAAACAAATGCACAAGAATGCTGCCTCCTTAGTACACTGATTCATGGCACAATGTCTTCACAGATGTACCGCAGGACAAGAAACATGTGTGGTGTACTAGGTATTTATTCTGCTACAGGCAACCTGTCCTGATCAGAGATACAGAACAGAC
>NW_020955471.1:0-2589 GCF_003031625.1 Empidonax traillii | reverse complement strand
AGTGATAATGCATATCTCCATATGAACACAAACAAATGCACAAGAATGCTGCCTCCTTAGTACACTGATTCATGGCACAATGTCTTCACAGATGTACCGCAGGACAAGAAACATGTGTGGTGTACTAGGTATTTATTCTGCTACAGGCAACCTGTCCTGATCAGAGATACAGAACAGACACAGTGGTTTATGTGTCTATAGAGTCTAGTCTATATTCCAGATAGGATGGACTTCCAACAGTGGCCATCATTGCTGAGAAATGGGAGAAAAGTTTGCTATAATCTTTAGGTTCTTGAGCTCTAGCCATTTTCAGTACATAACATATTCTGAGTCTGATGTTCCTTTACTAACCACTATTTTCCAAGGTCTACAACCTTTTGTCTGAAGAAAGCAAGAAGGAGATTCTTCAGAGGAGACGAATGTAACGTGTGATCAGCTAATAGAAGCTCTCGAGTTCTATCATGCAGTACTATGTGGTATTAAAGAAACTCAACCAAAACCAGAATGAGACTTATCTTGTGTTGGTCTACTGTTATATTTAATGAAAAACAAAAGAGAGTATGAGTCCTTGTTACCGAAGGACTTAAGAAGACTGAGTGGTTGTTCAACAGTTCCTATCTGATTATAACAAACATCTGCTGGAGAAAGTGCCAGAAGGCCTATGGTGCACCATTAGATAATGTACGTGGAGAAGGCCTTTCTCCCCAGATCACCAATTGGTATCTAAACTGACTTGAAGCACAATACACTCCTCTATAAAAATATTTTAACTGAAATTAGAAGGGAATGCTGTTACTGTATATAAATGCCCACATATTTAAAGTCTGCTCTGCTCCTGACTGTAGGGTTAGTTAGTGTCAATGAGTTTCACACATACACAGCACTTGACAAACATGCTTCCTTTTACCTGTTTTGCTGCTCTTCCATCTGAGTTTTATTAAATGCTTTTGTCTTTTTGTAAAAGGATACCTCGGGTTTTGCATGTCACCTAATTTGCTTTTCAGTGTTGCTCTTAGCTCTCCAAATTAACACCTTGCATTTCCCTGCCCATACTTGACATATTCCTATTTTCTTTACTGTGATGGATTTATAGGTTTTCTGTAAGATTGGAGTTTCAAAATAACCCCAGGAACTTCACTGTTTAGAGAATCATTATTGCTCCTAGTAAGTTCACATATAATGTCATTCAGCAGTGCCATGGAAAAGGACCTGAGGGACCTGGTCAAGGAAAGTTGAATACGAGTCAGCAGTGCCCTGGCAGCCAGGAGGGGCAACCTGGGGGACATCAGGTAAAGCATCAGCAGCTGGTCCAGGGAGGGGATTGTCCTGCTCTGCTCTGCACTGATGCAGCCTCACCTTGAATATTGTGTGCAGTTTGGGACAGCACAATATAAGAAAGGTGTTAAGCTGTTAGAAAGCATCCAAAGGAGAGCAATGAAGATGATGAAGGGTCTTGAGGGGAAGCCATGTGAGGAGCGGCTGAGGTCACTTGGTCTGTTCAGCCTGGAGAAGAGGAGTCTGAGGGGAGACCTCATTACAGTCAACAACTTACTCATAAGGGGAAGAGGGGCAGGCACTGATCTCTTTTTTATGAGGACCAGTGACAGGTTGTGAGAAAATGGCCTAAAGTTGTGTTCAGGAGAGGTTTAGGTTGGATATTAGAAAAAGGTTCTTCACCCAGAGAGTGGCTGGGCACCTGAACAGGCTCCCCAGGGAAGTGGTCACAGCATCAAGCCTGAGGGAGTTCAAGAAGTGTTTGGATGATACTCTCAGGCACATGGTGTGACTCTTGGGGCTGGTCCTGTGCAAGACTAAGAGTTGGACTCAATGATTCTTGAGAGTCCCTTCCAACTCAGCATATTCTGTCATTCTATGATGAATTTATGGATTACAGTTTTCCAATACTGCCTAATGAATCTATGGATTACAGTTTCCCATTATGGGCTATATTCATCTCTTTCCTTTATTTAAAATATCCCAGCTTACTTGTTATTAGTAGTGGTGGTTTGTGATGTGAATGATGCTGCCTACACCATAATATTGAACATATTTATATCAGAGGCTCAACTGTAACTGTTTTTGAACCAATTGCTTGTAGAAAACAGACCCATTACTTCTGTGTGCCAAGAAACACAAGCGTTTCCACTACCAAGAAGTGTTCATTGAAATCTTGTCAGGGTGTGAAATTTCCGAGTAGTCAAAGTCATCCACCATTATTCTTCAGTTAGATTCTGTGATTCCTTTATCTCCCTCAATACTCCTCACTCATTATCCTTTAACTCATTATCCTTTTCATGGCCAGCATGTCTGAATATGCACCACACGCATCCCTGCATGCTTAAGGATTGGTATTTCTACATGTATACGTATGTAGAGAAGAATTAATTTTAAATACTTCATTCTGATATCAAATTATTCCATAATGATGTAATAATCAGTAAGATCTAACATTATCCATGGTCTCCAGCTGGTAGTATTTTCTTTCAACAATGTCTGGTTCCATAAAATTTAAAATAAACATAAGTTTGAAACGATGTAGCTCAGAGCACAAAGAAAGTGTGCAATTTCTTTTTTTGGATGTATGATCAC
>NW_020955470.1:2068872-2070606 GCF_003031625.1 Empidonax traillii | reverse complement strand
GGCTTTGGATTTGAAATGTGATCCAAGACTGCAATATGTTATTTCTAGAAAGATGCATCAGATATTTTAGACATATAATATGTGCATTCTAAACAGAATGTAGAGTTTACATGAGCATATATTATATAGAGTTTACATTTATGTACTGAGTGCAATCAGTACATAAATGTTGCTCAACATTACTCAAGCAAAAAAAAAAGAGGCATCCAGAGCAAAACCCTTTTTTCAGTACATAGGTGGGCTACAGGGAAAAATCCAGCCTTTATGCAGCATGTACAGACACACACAAGTACTTTTCAGCAAGCCACTTCTATACAGAAGCAGCATTTGTAGACAGGTCAATCCCTGCCTAATTGTGATATGTTATTTACAAAATACATTGGAAGGATGTGAGGATTAATCACAGAAGAAATTTGAAGCCTACGGACCTAATCAGACTAGGTAAGGCAGAGCCATTACGCTGAACAGAAAGAGGACCAAAGTATATGAATATTCTTACTAGGTTACAGAAATATGTGGAATTGGAGGAGTTTGTTTTGTTTTAAATAAGGAAACAGTTTTAGAACCCGTTTCAGTGTCATTGCATTATTGAAACACGAAGGGCCAGTTAAGTAAACAGACAAAAGGTATTATACCCTTCAAACAGATTACCCTGCTTTGCTAACTGTAGGATGAGGTTAAAACAGGTTCAATGATAAGTTCCCCTCCCTCCTATAAGCACAAACACCTAGCCTCAAGGTAAAATTCAGACAGTTGCTCTTCTCCCTGATTTCTGTTAACAACTTCAATTTACTTAAATGGGAACGGGATTATTAAAACAGAAGACAAACCAATTTATGTAACAGCTGCACTTATAAGGCCATTAATATTTGTAGTGCACAATCTGCAGCGCACTATTTGTAGGGGACAATCTGCAGAAAGTGTGGAAGAACAGCTTGCCTCTTCTAGAAAAAGAAAAAAACCGAAGACCCTGCACTGTCAACTCTTAGAAGCAGTGCAGGCTTAGCTACAGCCTTCAGGCTACAGTCCCAATAATGCTTTGAAATGATGATTCCTCCCATCAGTTAGGTCTACACTAGTAACTGCAGGGTCCCAGGAGTGTCTCAGAAGAGTTCTAAGACACATAGGACCCACTATGTTGATTTTGCACTGTATAATTCATTTTATAGCAGCATGATTCTTTTTCTTACTGTTCACAGTACTCTCTCCAGTTTGAAATATCCCTGTCTGCCAATTTTAAGAAACAAACAAAGTCTAGTCTAAAGGCTTCACCAGTATTACTTTTTGCCCCAAGCCACATAATATATGTACTCTGAAGTGGTCTTTCAATTTTGCAATTCCCACCCCAGTATAGCAGGAGTATGTTAACACCCATATATAGTGTCCGTGTTTCACGCCCAGTCTAAAGGACGCAATGTGAGACATGGAGAAAAACGCATTTTTTAAAATACTAGCTCTGCTTGCCTGTGAAACCCATTTGCATTTTTATACGATTTTCCAATGTTAGTGAAAATTCAAAGGTGGCATACAGTAGCGCCACACAACTGCACTACAAATCAGCAGGAGATTAAGCAAACCTGGTATGTTGAAGATTCACAAGAAGAGACCCCATTTCAAGTGTTCCAGCTCTCAACTCTTCTTGTCTTCCCTTGAGAACAGCAAAGCAGGTTCCCTGACACTAGCCATCAGGATTCCTGTAAAGTTTGGCTAGACTGTCAAGCACCACAAACCTAG
>NW_020955470.1:2061360-2068235 GCF_003031625.1 Empidonax traillii | reverse complement strand
AGCTGGAAAGGACCCACCAGGATCATCAAATCCAACTCTTAGCCCTGCACAGGACCATCCCCAAAAATGGCAACATGTGCCTTGAGAGTGTTGCCCAAATGCTCCTTGAACTCAGCTTGGTGCTGACACCACTTCCCTGGGGAGCCTCTTCCAGTGCTCAACCACCCTCTGGGTGAAAAACTTTTCCCTGATATTTAACCTAAACCTCCCCTGACACAGTCCATGCCATTTCCTCAAGTTCTATCACTGGTCATGAGAGTGAAGAGACCTGTATCTTTTATTATTGGTACTGACAGTCAAGGACTCAATAGCACATTACCACTATTTTCTAGTTATTGTCATTTCTCCTTCCCAAGAGAAGTCAGTGCACATTCAATTCTACTATCTCTGAAGAAGAGATACTCAAGTTCAAAAATTATTGTTAGCTGAGCCCAGACATCGTGGCTCCTGTATGAAGTATAGCCTTTCCTATGACTACACAGAGATAGGAGACAGAAGCGTTTCTCAGAAACAGTTTAAAAATAGGATCTGACAACTGCCCAGCATGCCTTTATAAGCTTATGAGCTTGTTCCAGCACACGTATGCTGGGGTACTGGAGCACAGCTTTGGAGATGAATTCAAAGTGTAGTACCACTCTGATAAAAGAAATAGTTTCATTTTCTAAAGAGTAGTCTTCTAAATCATATTTGTGATATTTGTGACAATGACATTTAGTAACATGTTCCTATAAAATTCTCTGATTAGAAGGCCCATAGTTGTTCTGGATGGAATTTGAGACAGCTTACCCTGGCTCAGCAGATAAGACTACACTGCACAATCTATCATCAGCCTGACATCACTGGGCCACAAACACTGTGACCCAAAACAAAGCAGCACAACCAAGAGCAGCACAGTTGAGCACTTATCCCAGAATAAAGCTGGTAAAACATCTCTTAGGCTACAGATTCAACTCCTGTCTCAATATCATGACCAGCTATAGTCTCACAGTCTCTTTGAGGGATTGCTTTATCTGCACTAATAAAGAAGCACAGTTCTACATATCAGATTATTTTGGCCTTATTTCACTAAAATTTGGGCAATCTCATGTCAGTCCTCTAACTTGCTAATTAAGGCAGCAACATGGGAGGAGGGAGTTTAGCACAAGAATTGGATGTTTAAGCTTGTTTCCCAGCTAGCTCTTCAGTCTATGTTCTTCTTGTGCCCTCCCTACTAGTTCTGACACCCCATATCTGCCACGCAACGTAGTTTTGGTCCATCTACAGCAGTTGTACTGAGACTGGGTCAAGCAGCTATCAAAGATACACACACATGACAACAAACTGGATGAAAGACAAATACTGCTTTCCTTAGATCTAAGATACTAAGAACTGAACTCCACCAATACAAAACTTCATTAGTTGCCAGTCTACTGAAGTCTTCTGGGAACAATTCCATTATTATAGTCAGTGGTACTCAATGTCAGAAAGCTACCCGTTCTGAGTGCACCATTCTACTGTCAGACCATCATAGAATGGTTTGGGTTGGAAGGGACCTTCAAAATCATCTAGTTCCTACCCTCCTGCCATAGGCAGGTACATCTGCCACTGGAACAGCTTGTTCAGGTCCCCATCCAACCTGCCCTTTAGCACTTTCAGGGATGGGGTATCCACAACTTCTTCAGACAACCTGTTCCAGTGCCTCATTACCCTCTAATAATCCCTTCCTAACATCCAGTCTAAGTATCTCATCTTTTAGTTTAAATGCATTTCCTCTTGTCCTATCCCTATGTGCCCATGTAAAAAAGTCACTCTTTTTTGCAAGCCCCCTTTAAATACAGGAAGGTTGCAATGAGGTCTCCTCAAGAGCTTTCTCTTCTCCATGTTCAAAAACCCCAGCTCTCTCATCCTGTTGAGTACTTCTGAAACTCTATGAGTCCTAACAGACCACACCGAGTAGAACTACAGCAGTTCTCAAAAGCTAAACTTTTAAGAGACATAATATACTGCTGCAATCAACTGCATTTCGACTTTTGAGTAATATCCACTGCATGGCCATGCAATATTAACAAGCTTGCAGACAGAGCAGTCACAAGAATTTTCAGCAGAGATAAGGGATCTCTTTTGTAAAAGACTTAATAAGCACACAAATATACCCGCCAAGATTTGCTTGGTTTCTAAGCTTACAAGGAACATACACCTGCTGTGACAAGAGCACCTTCAGCTGCACTTCTGGGGTGCTGGAGCCCACAATTCCATAACTTCCGAACTCTGGCACAGTCCAAGTCTCCAAAGCTGGTACTGTTTTTCCCCATTTTATCCCTGAAGATCCTCAAAAATCTTGTATTACTTGGGAACCACTGGCTGTTTACAGCATCTTCATCAAACTGTTACTGACAGGGCTTCAGGGCTAGTGCTGCATTATAATCGGGTCTGAGCACTACCTCACTTATGAAAGTAACTACATGGAGTTTCATACTGCTCTCCACAGCAACTACAAGTTCATCAGAACGGCTACTTCAAATAACAAGGTCATGCCAGAAGGAGAAAACAAACCACTACCCCACCTCTCTACCCAAAGGTCATAGTAGTGAGCTGAACCTGGTACAAATTCCCACTAATCCCAGGATTAGGAGGCCACACAACAGTTTTAAAGTTGCTCCTTTAAGTGAGGAACTCAACTGTTAAGAATTGTAGGACCAGCCAATAACCTGTTTTCCTCCTAAAGAAAAACCTCACCAGTCACAACTTTTTCAGAAGGACTCATCGTAACAAAGCCTGAAGTGGTGTGCAAAGGAAGTTCCTGTTGTGCTGCTGTTTGAGTGGTGAGCAGTCTTTCCACATCCAGGTGGATAAACTGATAATGCAAATTCATTTGACTAGTGGCCACTGTGATCCATAGGTATCACATTTTATAAGTAGCTCAGAGCTTATTCTGTAGGAATAATTCTTCATTGAATACCCCAGCTATTAGATAACTGGCCACTTCTGGAAGAAGCAAACCTATTTCAAGTTTTAGCCTGTTCCAACAAAAACTGAACTTAACTAGGCTACAGTTCAAAAGAAGTAACATTTTACTTAACTTTTGTAGGCTACCATTTCAGTCAGTCTAAAGTGATCCTGTCACCTACAATTGCAAGTTAATCTACCAGTACCCTACATAAATAGTTTAGAATTGTGCTTGACTCCTTAAGCAGTGATTCTAGTTACACCAGCCAAAAGCCTTTAAGAGCTGCCTGTCAAAATTCCCTAATAACTGTTTCTTTGCTGAGAAAAAGCATACCTAATTTCACTAACGATTAAAACCTGCACACCTCCATTTTCCTAGCAGCTGCTTCTTTCTACTCCTGTTCAAACGGGAGCATTTGTGAAGCCACACAATGAACAGACACATTAGAAAGCCATCTATTACAATTAGGCTTATGTTAGATCCATTCTTCACTCCTACCTCCCCCCGACCACTTACAGAAGAAAGAATGAACAGCTGAGAAAAGGTGCAGGATCTTCTTTCAGAATGGGCACCACTTCAACTGTTTCAACTATGACATTAATGCATACTCGGATCTATTACACTGTTAGTATCCCTCTCCTTTCTCCCCTAAATACCCTTGAACTCCTGTCAGTCCCTTTGTAGGCTAAAGGTAAACAACAGTGTTTAAATAACAGGTCTTCGCAAAGGCTCAGACCACACGTACATGCACAGACAGGCTTCGACGGCAAGTCAGAACCACAGCTCTTAACTGCTGGATAACGTCCAGCCAACTGAAATATCCTCATTAAAGGAACGAATTGCAGTTCAGTAGAAACTGTTACTCTCCCTGGTAAGCTGAGACCATAAAATGTAAACTACGTGCCCGTTTTTACCCAGTCTCCCCCTCCTACAGCTCTTTCCCCTCCCCTTCCAGATTAACACACAGCTTGCATCAGACTGGCCTTCGGGCAAATCCCCTCCCCTGAGGTTTCCGTCTCAGAGAAGAATGCGCACTTGGTTTTTACTCATCTCCCTCGGCAGAAGTAGTTCGGAATACATCAGACGTTGTTTTAAGACTGCACTGCAACACTGCTGGAGCTGTTTCTTTCAAGATAACTAATACTGCTTCCCCGAGAACAGCTAACAAAAACAATGTAGAAACAAGAAATTATTACCAGCTCATTAGAACTTGCCTTCATTTCTATAGCTTCATGAAAGCACAGCCACACCTCTGCTCAAGTACTGCTGCAATAAGCTGCCAGTTACTGAGAACTCTCAAAGTAGTTAATTTCTTGGTTTTCAAGCAAAATCTGATACAAAGTGAGCTACCTAAAAGGTTACTTCAAGAATTAAAACTCTAGGTGCCATTTTAAAGTTTTTTATTCCCAGGTATTCTACATAGAGTATTTTATAACTTAAGCATTCAAACAAGTCCCTTACTCCCTGTTTCATAATTATAGCACACAAGCCTAAATGTAATTACTAATAAAATACGGGGGGGTTTCCTCATTTTTTTAGTTCAAATAAATGTTCTTGCTTTAACACATCTGCGAAGAGTATTCACAAATAAATCTGTTCTGTATTAGAAGAGTCACTGTACACTGAAAGCCTCTCTGGAAGCTTCCGTTACAGAGGGAGCATTTACCTTGTGTCAAACTATGCCTACACAAGAATCAGTAATCCAGCGGTCAACAAACCAACTGCCTCCTCCTAACACCATTTCCAGTAAGCTGCTGTTCCCCTCTCTCTCTCTCAAAAAAAAAAAAAAAAAAAAAAAAAAAAAAAAAAAAAAAAAAAAAAAAAAAAAAAAAAAAAAAAAAAAAAAAAAAAAAAAAAAAAAAAAAAAAAAAAAAAAAAAAAAAAAAAAAAAAAGCGCACCTCATGACCTCTAAGATACAAGAATCCTGCTCTTCATAGTAGTCTGCACAGAAATAGGTTGGCACAATGCTCAGCTGACAGCCACCTTCAGACACTCAAAAAAAGGGGGAGATGCTTAAACTGAGCTTATGTCCTAAAAGGTAAGCTCTGGACTTTTGAAAGCTTCTCGCTGTGTCATTCTTACTTACTGTCTTCTCCCTTTCTTTCCTGGTATCCTCTATATAAGCTACAAAGGAAAAATGTAGTGCTATTAGATGCTTTCAATCCTGTTTTTCCACCTCTCCTCCCACAACACATGGATACCCTGCAGGCTGTATATGCAACCAATATGGACTACTTAAGAGTAACTCCAAAGGCCCCAGTCAGTTCTTATGTAACTGGACTCCACCTCACCATCTTACTTATGTAACACATATTAAGGACCATCTATTATACAGGAATCTTCTATATTAGTCATACACTCAGTTACTTTCATGCCAGTAGTTCTCAAACACCACATTCGTGAAGTATTCAAGCTTTATCCCCTACCAGGTTACTAGAGGGGAAGTAAAAAGAAAAAAAAAATCTTATCTGGGGACAAAATAACAGAAAAAGCGAAACATTTATAAATAAAATAAACCTCCACCCTTGAAGCATCAGCAATTTAAACTGTTAATTTGTTCACTGGGTCAGATGCAGTGGCTAAATTTACACCGTGGCATACAAGAACATGGGAGCTGGCACTGCACTGCTCTGAAAGCTCAAGAACCTCACCCAAATAGTAAGAGGAGTTGCATTCCTTAACGAAAAGCATTAGGATTGGAAAACATACATTTTTCCACTTCCCCTGCATCAAAATATTTAAATAATAGAAGACCAAGAAAAGAGATCTGCCAATCTTGCAAGCCTACCCAGACCTGTGTAACGAGTTCATTTTCCTATGAACCTCAGAAAGTACAACATGGGGAGTCCTCACAATATTCGCAAACCACAGTTTTCATCTGCACTAAGTATATACATTAATTCCTCTGTTAAAGAAACAGGCCACTGTGGCCTGACTTTGGAATACACACATCACCCCACAGAAAAGCTGCTCAACTCCCTACAACAGGATCCAACAACACACAAATAAAAGAACAGCGATCCATTTTTCCTGTTCAAATAGAATAAAGTCATGAACACCTCGCAGATTCTCCCTTGGCCCCCCTGCCCAGTACCCCCGGCAGAGCAACAACGGAGCAGCCACGACCTCCTCGTCAGAAGAACAACTCCGCATAGCCTGTGCGTTTTCCTCAGCGGCTTTAATGAGGTCATTTAAACATCGCTTAAACGGACTGATTCGGTAGGAACCACTCGGTGACCCCGGGAGCTTGACGGGCAGCAGAGTGCCCTCGCACCGGGCGAGCGGCACCACCGTGAGCGCACCCGGCTCCCACGCTCGGGCGGAGCCAGCAGGCGCCCAGGGGGAACTTTCCCTGGCGGTGGGTAAAGCCCTGCGCAGAGAGGGGGAGGAATGGAAAGCTTCCCCCGAGAGCAGCTACACCCTGGAGGTGGGTGGAGAATAAGGAGAGAAGCGAGAACCTTCCTCGGCAGCAGCTACACCCTCGTGCACAAGGCTGAGGGGGGAGGGGAAGCAGCGCGGGCCCGCCGGCGGGGTGCGGGAGGAGGGGGGAAGCCCGGGCTGTCCCGGGCAGCCGCCGCCGCCTCAGCCAGCTTGGTCCGCAGCCAAACCCCACAGGAATGCAACGCGGTCACATGACCTCCGGCGGACGTGCAACTCCCTTCCCTCTCCAGGGACACCCTGCGCCATCTTGTACTGACGCAGTTACAAAGGCAGGCGCGAGTTGCTCCCCTCTCGCTCTTCCCCCGCTCCTCTCCGCACAGCCCCGGCACTGTTCGGGAAGAAGCCCAGGCCTGGTCCTCCTTTCCTTTTCCATCAGCTCTTCGGGGACGCCCTGCCCGCGGAGTTCCTCCCTGGTGCTGGGATCATGGCGCCCGTTTTCTCCCTTTGCCTCCCCCGGCAGCTCCCGACCCTGCCCAGCTGCGGCTGCCCCTGCTGCAGGATGATGTC